>NC_068355.1:172334637-172634637 GCF_020536995.1 Dreissena polymorpha
TTGATCAAGACTGGGAGATGACTCCTATTGATTTCCGGTCACTAGGTCAAAGGTCAAGGTCACAGTGACTCGAACAGAAAATGGTTTCATGATGATAACTCAAGAATGCTTACGCCTAGGACCATGAAACTTCATGGTACATTGATAATGACTGGCAGATGACCCCCTTATAGGTACATTGATAATGACTGGCAGAAGAAAAAAAAAAAACCCCTATTGATTTCAGGTCACTAGGTCAAAGATTAAGGTCATAGTGACTCAAAAACCTTTTAATGGTTCCTGTTGATAGCTCAAGAATACTTAGGTCTATGATCATGAAACTTCTCCGTACATTGATCATGACTGGCATATGACCCCTATTGATTTCGGTCACTAGGTCAAAGTCAAGTTCACAGTGACAAAAACGTATTCACAAGGCTGCCACTACAACTGACAGCCCATATGGGGGGCATGCATGTTTTACAAACAGCCCTTGTTCTGTGTTTAAATTATGTACACGTCTGCGTTAAATATGTTCACATTTGAAATAAAGCTAAAAATGTGTATTGTTGTTATTAGTAATTTGAACCGAATTGCTCTGTGGGAAGTAAAAGTACTATCAACCGACCTAAATATGTGGGTAATTAAAAGCACGAGAAAAAGATGAAAATTAAGTTAGCTCAACCATTTAAGCAATATTACTGGGTCACACTTTTAACGATGCAAAATGAAGGGTCCCTAGACTATGATGATTACTTACACAGGAGTGTCCTATTCATTGCTGCCGCATGATCCTATCAGTAACGAATTAACGCTTGTATCGGTTAAAGCAAGTCGTATATTCACGTTTAAATATTAAATATAGAAAATAAAGGTGTAATGTCGCATATCCCTCCACCGCATGATGTGTTTCTTATAAAGTGCACGTATATATCAACCGAACAATTTTGTCCTTGGATAAAATATACTATGTATCATATGTGGCCTCACAAGGCTTATTATGAATTTATTATATCGCCATCGCAATGAGATGTAATAGTTCATACATGCACAGTGTTCTTTCAACACAACAAATCACACTTATAGTCGCGTCTTGCGAAAATAGGTCTTAATGCGTATGCGGCCAGCGTAAGTCAACACGGTCTGCGCTATTTCGCAGTGATTGTTGTTAGGTCAAAAACGTGCATGAAGAAGTCCTGATTTCCGCAGTGATTTGGCCAATGCTGTGGGTGGATTTCTCTGAAATCAATAATTAAAATATTCTGATTCATTCATTCGGGTCTACAGGCGTGAAATTTCCACATCATTTATTGTTTGTTGATAAAGGGTATTAAATGTGAAAAGCTTGGTAAGACAGCTACGCCGAACAACCGAACTAGCATTCATTAATTTGATCAAAATATGCACACAGCAAAATTGGTTTCTTACATGGCTTTTAGAAGAACAGACCATGCAGGCGAGCAGTGACAATATGATTAGGTTTAGTTGCCCTAACCCTATATACCCTTGGTATGACTTGTGAGTGTTGAACTAATGTGCTACAGCATCACTTACATACGAACTACGACGATAGTCAGGTATCCCCGCTAATGACATATAGAATACTTACTGGGTAGATACCGCTTGGCAAACTTGAGCTGGGATAGTCGGGTTATACCCGCTTTGTGAAATTAGGAATATACAGTTTGATATAGCATTTACAGTACGTACTTGGGCGTATAGGAATACCCGCTATGTGACTATCTGTATATAACTAAATGACGTCAAAAATACAACTGATGTGATACGGCATTACTTATACAGCATATGGTAGAAGGTATAACTCGCCTCCTACAAAATGACCTGATTCGATTTGCTTTGAGAGCCATGTGCCCATTGTGTATTTTCCATACACCCTGAGAAATTTCCATACACCCGAGACATCGGTTTAGATAATATATATAACTGTTAGTACCTGATTGTGTATAGGATATATACCCTCAGTTCCCTTCTCGAGCTTCGCTCTCATACACCATCAGTTACAAACAGTGTAACTAAACGGTAATACTTATAACAGCATGGGGTAGTAGTATATACCGCTATATAACTCGCTAGTATAGTACAGGCTTGATCGCATTACTTATATACGAGCATTGGGGTAGAGGATATATCCGGTATATAGCTCGCTAGTATAGTACTGGCTTGATACGGCATTACTTATATACGAGCATGGGGTAGTAGGATATACCCGCTATATAACTCGCTAGTATAGTACTGGCTTGGTACGGCATTACTTATATACGAGCCCTGGGGTAGTAGGATATATCCGGTGCATGACTCGCTAGTATAGTACTGGCTTGATACGGAAATTACTTATATACGAGCATGGGTAGTAGGATATACCCGGTATATAACTCGCTAGTATAGTACCGGCTTGATACGGCATTACTTATATACCAGGCATTGGGTAGTAGGATATTCCGGTATATAGCTTGCTAGTATAGTACCGGCTGGATACGGCATTACTTATATACGAGCATGGGGTAGTAGTATATACCCGCTATGACTCTCTAGTATAGTACCGGTTTGATACGGCATTACTTATATACCAGCAAGGGGTAGTAGGATATACCCGCTATATAACTCGCTAATATAGTACTGGCTTGATACGGCATTACTTATATATGAGCATGGGGTAGTAGGATATAACCCGCTATATAACTCGCTAGTATAGTACCGGTTTGATACGGCATTACTTATATACCAGCATGGGGTTGTAGAATATACCCGGTATACAACTCGCTAGTATGGTACTGGCTTGATACGGCATTACTTATATAAAGGCATGGGGAAGTAGGATATACCCGGTATATGACTCGCTAGAATAGTCCTGGGTTGGTACAGCATTACTTACATACGAGCAGGGGGGTAGTAGTATATACCCGCTATGGCTCGCTAGTATAGTACTGGCTTGATACGGCATTACTTATATACGAGCATGGGGTAGTAGGGTATACCCGGTATATGACTCGCTAGTATAGTACTGGCTTGAAACGGCATTACTTATACCGGGTAAACGAGCATGGGGTAGTAGGATATATCCGGTATATGACTCGCTAGTATAGTACTGGCTTGATACGGCATTACTTATATACGAGTATGGGGTAGTAGGATATACCCGCTATGACTCGCTAGTATAGTACCGACTTGATACGGCATTACTAATATACGAGCATGGGGTAGTAGGATAAACCCGCTATATGACTCGCTAGTATAGTACTGGCTTGATACGGCATTACTTATATACGAGCATGGGGGTAGTAGGGTATACCCGGTATATGACTCGCTAGTATAGTAATGGCTTGGTACGGCATTACTTACATACGAGCATGGGGGTAGTAGGATATACCCGCTATGACTCGCTAGTATAGTACCGACTTGATACGGCATTACTAATATACGAGCATGGGGTAGTAGGATATACCCGCTATATGACTCGCTAGTATAGTACTGGCTTGATACGGCATTACTTATATACGAGCATGGGGTAGTAGGGTATACCCGGTATATGACTCGCTAGTATAGTAATGGCTTGGTACGGCATTACTTACATACGAGCATGGGGTAGTAGGATATACCCGCTATGACTCGCTAGTATAGTACCGACTTGATACGGCATTACTAATATACGAGCATGGGGTAGTAGGATATATCCGGTATATGACTCGCTAGTATAGTACTGGCTTGATACGGCATTACTTATATACGAGCATAGGGTAGTAGGGTATACCCGGTATATGACTCGCTATTATAGTACTGGCTTGATACGGCATTACTTATATACGACCATGGGGTAGTAGGATATACCCGGTATATAACTCGCTAATATAGTACTGGCTTGATACGGCATTACTTATATACGAGCATGGGGTAGTAGGATATACCCGCTATATAACTCGCTAGTATAGTACTTGCTTGAAACGGCATTACTTATATACGAGCATGGGGTAGTAGGATATACCCGCTATATAACTCGCTAGTATAGTACCGAGACATCATCTAGATACAACATCTGACCAAGTTTGGTGAAGATCGGGTAAAAACAACTTGAATTAGAGAGCGGACACTTAATACGGACCGACAGACAAGACAGGCAGACGGACGGACAAACTTCGTTTGTGGGGGTATAAAAATGTATTAATAATGCTACTGGTATTTCATTTCTGCGTATTTTGGTCTTATATACAATATGTATAGTTTCTATTAAGTGCATTATTCCAATTTACTATTCATGACACTAACTTCTACGTTATAAACAAATACTTTCAGATCATTTGCTGTTATTTGTAACTAAACGAGCAAAGAAAAAAATCTTACGTTTTGAATAACTAATAAATCCTTCCAACAATAAGCATTTTTCCTTGTGACTTGACTTTCACTGGGAATCAAACCCAGATCTCCGACTTACTTAGTAAGTCGGCATGTTTTCTTTACACCATGAAAGCGATAAGTTGAAGGAAAAAGCTAATCATTATGTACACAAAATATATTTAACGGATAAAATTTTTAGAAGTCTTTTTCCTACAAGTCTGTATTAACCATTTGACCCCCATGGCATGGCCAGTTTTATGCTAACACAATTGTGTTTAGTTTTACTACATTTACACGATGCTATGCTGAATACCAAATATCTATGCAGTCAGATTCATAGATAATTTTCCACTTTATACATATAAGGAAAACAAGATACTACAAAGCAGGGTTAATTAAATTTGGACTTGCTCACATTTTGGTAAAATGACAATTTTCCAAAACAATCAAATTATAGAACAAGAGCCCTAAGGTGCTCAACTGTGACCAGAAGGAACTAAACTATTCTGAGAGGGTGTAGTTTAGAATAATAAATGAACTTGATGAAAAATATGTAATTTGTAGGCAAATAATCATTTATAAACTTGACTTTGCTTTTCATTACAGCAAATGTTTTGACAAACTTTAAACAAGATGTGTTTGTGAAACACAATGTCCCCCTATATGACGTTTGACCTTGTAGGATGACCTTGACCCTTCACCACTCAAAATGTGCAGCTCCATGAGATACACATGCATTTCAAATATAAAATTGCTAGCTTCAATATTGCAGAAGTGACATTACATGATCAATTTTGACCCATATATTTGACCTTGAAGGATGACCTTGACCTTTCACCACTAAAAATGTGCAGCTCCATGAGATACACATGCATGCCAAATATCAAGTTGCTATCTTCAATATTGCAAAAGTATTCATAAAATTAGTGATTTGGGCCACATATATTTGACCTCTGACCTTGAAGGATGACCTTGACCTTTCACCACTCAAAATGTGCAGATCCATGAGATACACATGCATGCCAAATATCAAGTTGCTATCTTCAATATTGCAAAAGTATAATAAAATGAGCGATTTTGGACACATATATTTGACATCTGACCTTGAAGGATGACCTTGACCTTTCACCACTCAAATTGTGCAGCTCCATGAGATACACATGCATGCCAAATATCAAGTTGCTATCTTGAATATTGAAATACTGCAAAAGTGTACATTAAATGAGCGATTTTGACCCATATATTCGACCTTTGACCTTGAAGGATGACCTTGACCTTTCACCACTCAAAATGTGCAGCTCCATGAGATACATATGCATGCAAAATATCAAGTTCCTATCTTCAATATTGCAAAAGTTATTGCAAATGTTAAAGTTGGCGCAAACCAACCAACCAACCAACAGACCAACCAACAGACAGGGCAAAAACAATATGTCCCCCACTACTTTAGTGGGGGACATAAAAAAGGAACACAATTTTAAATGCAACTTCCAGTGTTTACAAGCTTTTTTTAATTTGACATTTTGACCCACTTTTTGACGTTATGTGATCCAGTTTCAAAGTCAGCTGAGATTACATTGGGCCAAATGCTCTGACATCTTTCATGAAAAATGCAAGGGCCAATTGTGTGTTAACAAGGTTCTACTCTAGCACTTTAAGAAAAACTGTCATGTCCACTGGCAGCCATGTTAGTCTACAAACCGGAACCAGTTACAAACTCGACAACTGAGATATCATTAGAATAAATATTCTGACCAAAATTTATGGAGATATGGCTAAAAATGTCACTTCTAGAGAATTTACAAGGTTTCATTATAGCCATATTAAGACAATTGCCTCGCGCTCTAGTGGATATGTTTTTTGAATAGACATAAAAATTTCGAAACTGGACTGAGCCATCATTTGAACAAATATTCGACCAAAATGCATGAAGATTGGGAAAAAAACAGTGACTTCACTAGTGTTCAAAAGGTTTCACTATAGCTATATAAGGAAAACTGCCCAGCCCTGTTACATACGGTCATTTATGAAGTTCCACAACTGTTGTCGTACGTTAAACAGTTTTCTAGATAGTAATTTCCCACTATTTTTTCCATCAGTGCAGCTTATGATCAACAGTTAACTAGTCACTTCCACTTTAAACCTGTCCACTGTAAACACAAGGTTTACTGTTTTGACCTTTTTATACTTTTTATTTCTTATTGCTTTTGAAATATCATCTTATATATAATGTTATAATGTTCGCATGTATCTCCAATTATATTCTACAACACCGGTTCAATACATTGAGCTGTACACTATAAATGTAGGGACTAAAATATGATGATAACATTTCTCATCTCTTCTTCTTCTTGTCAATCACTCAAATGGAAACACTGGCCCCTGTGGTACACATTCTTTTTGATCAGCATGTTTTGTCTGCCAAACTGAAAAAAATAATAATCACAAATAAACATTTTAAAGAGAAGTGTAATGCCCCCACACTAATCTTTAGTTTCAAAACAATTGTAATGTCCAAACAAAATTAAACTAAAATACCAGAGTGTGCAAATTCAAATGCTTTTTACTTTGAGCTAATAGAGAGAGTTATACAGACAACAAGACATTTGCACATGGTGAATACTTGTGTTATTTGGATAAGGCATTACCATGATATAGTCTGAGCAGTAGTAGGACGCAATGCATGCCTCTCCAACCGCTCAACTATTGTGACTGCTAGATGATGATTTCAGCTGAGGAGCTAAACAAAAATGAGCAAGAGCCATAATTCTGCAAAATTTGGGCTCATACATAATTTATTCCTTTAAGATGCCAATGTTTCCAATGTTGACTAGAAATGGCGCGGCAGAGACCGACGCATATCCCCACGCCGCATGTTTGACCCAGGGGCGCCCTAGGGTTGGTAATGGGGCCATGCATAGTTGACCGTATTGTCATAAGAGAAGTTCAGTATCAATTAGAAGTGAATCGGTGTAGAAATGAAGAAATTATAGTAAAAGGCAATTTTGGGTGGGCGTGGCCTATGTGGGAGGGGCACCCCAGGGTTGGTAATGGGGCCATACATAGTTGAGATTGACCGTATTGTCATAAGAGAGGTTCAGTATTAATTTGAAGTAAATGGGTGAAGAACTTTTAAAGTTATCCAAGGATCCAGAAAAGTGTCAGACTGACAGACACAGAGCGCAAACCGTAAGTCCCTCTCCTTTTTCAAGGGTAGGAAACTAACAAGTTTTGATAATAATGTAAAAATAATTGTCAAAACAAGAAACTGATTGAAATACAAAGTTAGGTCGCCCAAAGGGTGTTCTCATTATGTTATATGCACAAACAGGGATTTCAGATATTAAAGGGGTCAGGACCATGGATAATTAATAAACCCTCATGTCAATTTCATGTGAATTGCCAGCATTTAATTCTTACGTTCACCTACCATTACTAACATCAAGAGTGTCTTGGTTTGGGTCAAGCTTTCGTATATTGTTTGGAGGCATAGTGTAATAGCTGTGATATTTTAGGAATAAAATGAACCTAAACACAAAACTGAAGCAAATCTGCACCTTTCTAGGTATATTTTGACCTTTGACCTTGAAGGATGACCTTGACCTTTCACCACTTAAAATGTGCAGCTCCATGAGATACACATGCATGCCAAATATGAAGTTGCTTTCTTCAATATTGCAAAAGTTATGGCAAAATATTAAAGTTGGAGCAAACAAACCAACAGACAGACCAACAGACAGGGCAAAAACAATATGTCCCCCACTATAGTTCATTCCAACGCTCACGGACACTGGAACCCCGGGGAGAGTAGGAAAGCTCCACTATATATATTTCATATATAATAGTCGAGCTAAAAACCCTATTTTACTATGATTCAAGGGCCATAACTCAGGGGTGTCTGGGTCTATTTGGCCCATTATCTAACTTGACCTAGATGTTATTGCCTTACACATTTTCATGAAGTTTGGTGAAGATCTGATGACATTTGCTTGACTTATTGAACGGAAAATAATCCGGAAGGACTGACAGACGGACTTACTAACTTACAGACGGACGGATGGACTAACAAACTAAAGGACGGAGCGATTTTAATATGCCCTCAAAATCGCTGGTTCGGGGGCATAAAAACGACATTGTATAAAATGTATTGTATTTCTTAAACTGTATGAACTGTTATATCATACATACCATACGTCCCGGATTGTCCAGGACAGTCCCGGAAATGAAGAACTTGTCCCGCTGTCCCGGAAATCTGTCAAATGTCCCCGAATTTACAAAATCCATATATACATGTACCTTATCTTAGGCTTAACTGCACCTCGAATCTGTGTATATATGCAGCGTCTCCATGACAATGCCTACCCGAATAGGCAGACTACGCTACGTGTCAAAATCGATCAATTAACAGGGGTCCTGTTATCATATTGATTGTCTCACGTTCGCGGTCAAACCGAAAAGGCGGCATTGTTTTGGTTGTTAATTGACTTCTACAGCGAAACAAGAGTGTAACTAATGTGTGACTGTCCGGATTTTAAGTTGACGATCTACCGGTACTGTTTTGTTGTATTTGTTTTATGTGATTGGTTGTATGTATTGTGAATTGATTTGAGTTGACGATCTAACGGTACTGTATTGTTGCATTTTTTATTATATAAATGCTATAAATGAATAAAGGCGTATCAACAACTACGCGTTACACACCGGTCTTAATAACAATAACGCAGTGACGTCACCATCTATGTTTAGAACGCTTACACTGAAAACACATGGCCTGTATCTAGTAACGGAACTAGTAATGTTTAATTTGACGTTAATAGATCAAGTGTATTTCGGATACGCTTTCGAACTTTTGTAATTAACGATGCGAAACAAAACAAAAGTACCAAAAATGCATATGTCTAAAAATATCGCTACATTTTATACATGTCCCGGAAAATCGGCAAAAGTCCCGGACAATTTAACACAATGTCCCGGAATTGGTCTGAAAAATTATGGCATGTATGGTTATATGTAATTTCCATTTAACATTATCATTACATCTTCTCACGCTAGATTGGAAGGCTCTTAACTGTTATATACAGACAGATCAATCCCTAGTTTATCTTCCAGGGATCAGAAGATGTCTTGAAATCATTATGAACTGTTCCATCATTTAAAATACTGTATGAAATAAATGACAAAGTTATGGCCCAGACAAACTTCAGGTTTAAAACACAATAAGTGACCCCATGACCTAGTTTCTGACCCGGCATGATCCATATTCAAACTTGACCTATACATCATCTAGATACAATTTGTGACCAAGTTTGGGTGAAGATCTGATGAAATTTCGGGACAGACTGACGGACCGACAAAGTGGTTCCTATATAGCCCCCATTACCAATTGTAATGGGGGTATAAAAAGATAGTATTACCAGCAGTTGGTTTCAATGGAAATTTCTTACCAGACAAGAGGTTTGATGCAAATTGTTGTGAGGGGAAACTGGAAAATATCTGAAACAAAAATAAAGTCTTATATAATTTGAAGCGCTATATTGTTAAGTCAAATTTTAATATTTGGTAATCATAATACTGCTAGCTGTCTGATTACAGAGGAGTCTTCACAACATAATGCATTAACAGTTTTCCTGCAATAAGCAAACAGGACAAAATCAACAACACGAGTATTTATAATATATTCAGAGACAAAGATGATCCATCCATGTCTTTGGAAATAAACAAAGGGCATTTAACAATTATTTTGGCCTCATTTTAGCCATGTTGATAAATATAATGGGTCATACTGCTTGGTGTGTTACAAGTGAAACACCATCAAAACCAGTGCTCCAGCTTGGCATGAATGGAAGGGCGCAGCACCCTGCCATTCAAAGATTCCAACCTGTCAACCTTGGACACCCTTCATGCCCTTTGATGAAAATGCCGAGTTGGGAACAATTAATAGGGAGTAACAGTTGTAAGATCGTACGCGAATATCATTTGCCATTTAAAAGGAATCATGATGTTCAAACTTAACCTTTGACCTAGAAGTTGGCAAAGGGTTTGTTTTTAGTTGGTTGCATTTTAGAATTTACAGAGCATATTTTGTAAATCAGTGTGTGCTTAGAAGCCTTAGCTACGGAAAGAACCGCAACTCAATTTGCTAAGAACGATCACCACTGCCTGTCTGCAACAGATGACAAATGATTCTGCTCTAGCAGTGGTTGTATATA
Source organism: Dreissena polymorpha (assembly GCF_020536995.1). Classification (NCBI taxonomy): domain Eukaryota; kingdom Metazoa; phylum Mollusca; class Bivalvia; order Myida; family Dreissenidae; genus Dreissena; species Dreissena polymorpha. The sequence goes on from NC_068355.1 coordinate 172,345,176, forward strand.
CCAGCTTGTAAGACGACATTGGCCAGACTAGTGTTTATCATTAAAGTCTGTACGTATTTGTACCATTTTTGACCTCATCCAAGATATCATTGGGACAAATCTTCGGACAAAGTTTCATGATGATCAAACAATAAATGTGGCCTCTAGAGTGTTAACAAGGTTTTACTATATAGCCATAAAAGAAAAAATGCAGAGCCCACTGGCAGCCATGTTTTTCAACCAATCAGCATCATGTTTGAACTCGTCCAAGATATTATTGGGATGAATCTTCTGACCATTTTTCATGAACATCGGAAATATAAGTGGCCTCGTAAGTGTTAACAAGACTTTACTATAGCCATATAATGAAAAAAATGCCCCGCCCCCTGGAAGTCGTGTTTTCCAAGCAAATGTACCCATTTTCAAACTCTTTCAAGATATCATTGAAACCAATCTTCTGACCAAATTTCATGAAGCTTTGACAATAAATGTGGCCTCTAAAGTGTTAACAAGGTTTTACTAAAGCCCTATAAGGAAAAATGCCCCGCCCCCTGGTGGCCATGTTTTTATAGCAACCATACCCATTTTCGAACTCATTCAAGACATCATTGGGACAAATCTTCTGACCAAGTTTCATAAAGATCAGACAATAAATGTGGCCTCTAGAATGTTAACAAGGTTTTACTATAGCCATAGAAGGAAAAATGCTCTGCCCCCTGGCAGCCATGTTTTTCAACCAATCAGCATCATTTTTAAACTCGTCCAAGATATTATTGGGATGAATCTTCTGACCATGTTTCATGAAGATCTGACAATAAATGTGGCCTCTAGGGTGTTAACAAGATTTTACTATAGCCATTTATAGCCATATTAGGAAAAATGCCCCGCCCCTTGGCAGCCATGTTTTTCAAGCAAACATAACCATTTTCAAACTCATCCAAGATATCATTGAGACCAATCTTCTGACCAAATTTCACGAAGATTGGACAATGCGGCCTCTAGAGTGTTCACACGGTTTTACTAAAGCCATATATAACCATATATGGACCATATATAAATAACCATATAAGGAAAAATGCCCCGCCCCCTGGTGGCCATGTTTTTAAAGCAACCAAAACCATTTTCAAACTCATCCAAGATATCATTGGAAAAATGTTCTGACCAAGTTTCATGAAAATCTGACAATAAATGTGGCCTCTAGAGTGATAACAAGGTTTACTATAGCCATATAAGGAAAATGCCCCACCTCATAAATGCCATGTTTTTCAACCAACCGGCGTCATTTTAAAACTTGTCAAAGATATTATTGGGTTGAATCTTAAGTAATATGCATATAATAATGGAAAAAGGGCCATTATTCTTACAAAATGCTTGATACAGTTGTCTGCTCTTCTTTATAGATTGGGGTCATGTTGGTAAATAAGTTTGCAAAATATGAAAGCAATATGTCAAGGGACATTGAAAATATTTTAGGTGGTACGCCAACTTTAACATAGATTTATCAATAATATGAATATTCAAAATGGTAAAGGGGTCATAATTATTACAAAATGCTTGATAGAGTTGTCTGCTCTTGTTTATAGGTTGGGGTCATGTTGGTAAAGAAAAATGCAAAATATGAAAGCAATATGTCAAGGTACATTGAAAATATTTGGGGTAGTAAACAAACTTAAACATTTGCTGCATTTTCTAAGTGGAAAAGGGGCCATAATTATTACAAAATGCTTGATAGAGTTGTCTGCTCTTGTTTATAGGTTGGGGTCATGTTTGTTAAGAAGTATGCAAAATATGAAAGAAATATGCCAAGGGACATTGAAAATATTTGGGGTAGTACGCAAACTTTTAACATTTGCATGCTCACACTAACGCCAATGCTAAGGCTAACGCCAACGCCGGGTGAGTTGAATTGCTCCACTATATAGATTTCATATATAATAGTCGAGCTAAAAAGGGTCTTTCTGTAAATCTTTAAGAGAACAAATTAAAAACTCAACAGGCCTTTTTTATTATTAAATATGCTTGTTTCCATATATAATTTAAGGCCCTAAAATCATTCAGGATATAACTTTGAACATTTTTTACAGAAATAAAATGATCTTAAAGTTCTCTGCAATGCAAAGTAATTTTTACACACTAGATATTTAAAAAAATAAATTGTTAACTTGTCCATGCTATTCGGGCCGGCTGTGCTCTAACTGCCTATGGAAAATCTTGATCATATATATATTATATATATATACCTGTTGTGACCCCTGAGATCCTTATGAAATGTTCATAATTCACTAATAACTGTATGTAAAAAAAATAGTATTACCAGATAATCGGGTTCAAAAGTTATTTCTTTCAAGACAGGATGGTTGGTGGGAAACGTCTTCCGACGAAACTGAAAAACATCTAAAACAAAAAGAAAGTGACTTCTTGTATAATTTGAAGCACTATTCATTTTAATACAATTGTGTTTTGACAGCCATAGTTCTGCTGAGCCTAAAAATTAAAAGCAGGTCAACAAAACACAAAATGAAATCCAATGATTGCATCACCAAATTTTCAACATATCCAATTAATAAAATTAATTTTTATATATAGACGGTTTTGATACATGGCACAACATCAGGGGTGTCAAATGTCCCAAATTTGAAATCCTAATGATAAAGTCTGGAGTCTTAGGCTGTAGGTCCCTTACAGGTAGAGCCCCCCAAAGCCATAGTTCATTGTTCTTTTTATAGTCTTAGTTGCTATTTCTGGTGAGTAAAATGCAAAATATTATAAGCCAGACCACCAGTAACACTCGATGTGTAATTGTCATTTTATATAAATGTTATAAAGAACATCGATAACAAGGGCTGTTTGTTAAACATGCATGCCCCCCATATGGGCTGTCCGTTGTAGTGGCAGCCATTATGTGAATACGTTTTTTGTCACTGTGACCTTGACCTTTGACCTAGTGACCTGAAAATCAATAGGGGTCATCTGCGAGTCATGATCAATGTACCTATGAAGTGTCATGATCCTAGGCAAAAGCGTTCTTGAGTTATCATCCGGATTTTTTTTTACTGTTTCAGGTCACCGTGACCTTGACCTTTGACCTAGTGACCTGAAAATCAATATGGGTCATCTGCAAGTCATGATAAATGTACCCATGAAGTTTCATGATCCTAGGCGTAAGCGTTCTTGAGTTATCATCCGGAAACCATTTTACTATTTCGGGTCACCGTGAATTTGACCTTTGACATAGTGACCTCAAAATTAATACGGGTCATCTGCGAGTCATGATCAATCTACCCATAAAGTTTCATGATCCTAGGCATATGTGTTCTTGAGTTATCATCCGGAAACCATTTTACTATTTCGGGTCACCGTGACCTTAACCTTTGACCTACTGACCTCAAAATCAATAGGGGGTCATCTGCGAATCATGATCTATCTACCTATGAAGTTTCATGATCCTAGGCGTATGCGTTTTTGAGTTATCAACCGGAAACCATTTTACTATTTCGGGTCACCGTGACCTTGACCTAGTGACCTCAAAATCAATAGGGGTCATCTGCAAGTCATAATCAATCTACCTATGAAGTTTCATGATCCTAGGCATATGCGTTCTTGAGTTATCATCCAGAAACCATTTTACTATTTCGGGTCACCATGACCTAGAGCTTTGACCTAGTGACCTCTAAATCAATAGGGATCATCTGCGAGTCATGATCTATCTTTCTATGAAGTTTCATGATCCTAGGCCTAAGCGTTCTTGAGTTATCATCCGGAAACCACCTGGTGGACGGACCGACAGACCGACTAACCGACATGTGCAAAGCAATATACCCCCTCTTCTTCGAAGGGGGGCATAATAAATGTTAATCCACTAACCATACAGTAAAACTACTGTCTAAAAATATATCCAGATATGTCTTTTGCAAATGAAATAATATATGCACTTAGTTTGACAGCAGAAAATGGAAATTTAATGATGGGGGACATATGCTACATTTTGTAGTATGTAAGATTTCTGGAAAGTAGCCAAGAGGTTAGGTCAGTTACCTTTTATGTCCGTATCAGCGGATAACCAATCAGACAATAGTAAAACAAGGGACAAAATTGTCACAAAACCAGGTTTTCAATGTAGAAAAAAGTTTGACAGGAGGGAGACAACTCAAACTAAACTGATTGTTTATAATTAACCCCCTTTGTTTCAAAATAAATATATTTTTAGTTGTGGCGACCTTGACCTTGGAGACATTGACGTAATTCTAAAGTGCGATACAACGTCCCACGATGGTGAACAAATATGCCAAATCATTTTTAAGTCTCACAATGAATGACATAGTTTTGGCCCGGACAAGCTCTTTTATGGCCATTTTTGACCTTTGAACTCAAAGTGTGGCCTTGACCTTGGATATATTGACGGTATTCTTTTGAGCGACACACCGTCTAATGATGGTGAACAAATGTGCCAAATGATTTTAAATTCTCACCAAGAACCACAACGTTATGGCCCGGACAAGCTTGTTCCATCCGCCCGCCAGCCGACATTTGCCAATCTAATAACCCGTTTTTTTCTTTGGAAAACCTTGTTAAAAAGACCAGGAAAAATCCGTACTAAGCGCACATGCCCGGCATGCCAATGAAGCAATAACAATATTTGTTCACACCCCCTTAAAACAAATCATCGGATTTACACTGATCTAAAATTCAATCCTGAATGGCTCAAATCGGGATTTCCAAATAATCCGGACAATTAACACCCTTGCAACATGCATGGGTTGCTAAGTTACTAAATGTCCTACATATAACAAATTCAGAATTTTTGTACCATCCCACTCACATAAATAGCAATTGCAAGATGATGTCCATTACAAACCTGTTTGTTATCATTCTGACCTTTATGTACTTCTATAGTATTTCAAATTTTAATGTGATTAAAGTGCAAACACCTGATTATAGAAGGTATACCTAAGATCATATTGCTTGCCATGAGTAATAATCCAACAGATTGGCTTTGTTTGTATGCCAATAGATAGAGCTTGCACATTCTTTTTCAATATGTGGTTATTGACAACTGTAAACATTACTTCATGTATTTTAAGGGGCCTTTGCATATTTTGGTAAATTGACAAAATAAAACAAGAGCTGTCACCATAGGATGACTTATGCCCCCTATAAATGCTTGATAGAAGTTATGAGCTTTTTTCGAAACATAAACACAGATTTCGAAACCTAAACGCAGACCCTAAGTTCAAGGTCACAGGGGTCAAAATTTGTGTGCGTATGGAAAGGCCTTGTCCATATACACATGCATACCAAATATGAAGGTTATATCTCAAGGGACATAGAAGTTATGAGCATTTTTCAATATCTAAACGCAGATTTCGAAACCTAAACGCGGACCCTAACTTCAAGGTCAAGGTCACAGGGGTAATTTTTTTTGTGCGTATGGAAAGGCCTTGTTCATAATCATATACACATGCATACCAAATATGAAGGTTATATCTCAAGGGACATAGAAGTTATGAGCATTTTTCAAAACCTAAACGCAGATTTCGAAACCTAAACGCGGACCCTAAGTTCAAGGTCACAGGGGTAACAATTTTTGTGCGTATGGAAAGGCCTTGTCCATATACACATGCATACCAAATATGAAGGTTATATCTCAAGGGACACAGAAGTTATGAGCATTTTTCAAAACCTAAACGCAGATTTTGAAACCTAAACGCGGACCTTAAGTTAAAGGTCAAGGTCACAGGGGTAAAAATTTGTGTTCGTATGGAAAGGCCTTGTCCATATGCACATGCATACCAAATATGAAGGTTATATCTCAAGGGAAATAGAAGTTATGAGCATTTTTCGAAACCTAAACGCAAAGTGTGACGGAAATACAGACCGACAGACGGACAGTCTGATAACTATATGCCCCCTTTTCTTCGAAAGGGGGCATAAAAATTGTTTCAGACTTGCACATTTTTGTTGCAGTTATGATATTTGTGAGAAAACAGTTATACTTAACATTAACAACCTGAAAATGATAAATCGTTGCAAAGCAAAACAATTGAATAATTTGGAGTTCTGTTGTCGTTTTTTGTGACACTACGAGCTTTGCTTATAGAAACTGAAAGTATAAAATATTGTATGAGCATAGATGGTTCGATGCCCAGATGAGGATTACTTTTTCTTTTAATTTGTTCTTGTTTTTTAATTGAGCTTTTTAGATTTAATGTTTACATTTATAAATATAACGCATTTAATGACAAACTTCAATACATGCCATAATCTGTTATAAGGTCCCTGAAATACCAAGATGAGTATCAAGGAACCTGAGTGAAACATTTTATTTTATTTCGGATATATACAGGACTGCTTATTGGAAACAAAAAGTTTGCTCGATTCTTGAATGACTTACAAAAATCAAGTAGGTTCGTTTATTCTTCGTCTGTTGTCCCATCTCGCCAACAGTCAACCAGCTCCCTCCAGGCTTGTCAGTTCCAGGCGAGTCTCTCTAGCTGCCCCCATTTTGGCCCATCTGCTTAGAATCTGCATCCAGGTCACGACGCCAGGTGTTACTGTATTTGAAATAAAGTAGGTTGGATGCCATTAAATGTGTCTTTAAACACCATAATGACAGACAAAATAACAGGTTTATTTCCCTTCAATTAATAACAAGCAAATTCATTGAATTGATATCCCCCGCTAATTAGCGTCTGGACACAAAAGTGTTATATTTGACACTCAGGTAAAAAAGCATTTTTTTAGGTTCGAAGGGCCATAACTCCGTTATTAACAGATAGTGTACAATGCCATTTGGCATGCATCATCCTCTTATCTATACATATACTCATACCAAGTTTCAATGAAATCCGCCAAAGCACTTCCAAGATATGGCTCCCAACACAAAACTGCCGGATGGACTGAAAGGTTACTGGAGGTTTCGGCGAAACCTCAGTTCGGCGAATTGATTATAAATAGTAGGTGTTAAACCGGTTCGGCGAAATGATTTATAGTTGATTACGCCTCTACGTAACTACTTAATAGGTGTGAATAGATCGATCTACAGCATTGCTATCACATTCCAATTGTCGGCGAAGTGATAGCAAACACTATTGTGTTGCCCATTAGCAGATCAATTACTTATTTTTTGCTATCAGAAAAGTTTTGACAATTTGGAAAAAAAGTTCAATACAACTGATTAACTTAGTAACTCAGTTCTTACTAAGGAAAATATTGCTGAAGTATATGTTATATCAATTTTGTTATTGCAATTCATAATGTAATGTTAAGAACCAAAAAAAAGTTAAATAAAACTCAGTAACTTAGTAACCCAGTTCTTACTAAGTAAAATATTCCTAAATTATATGTTAAATATAAAAATGTAGCAATCTAAATTCCATGTACAAAATTAAAAAAAATATCTCAAAACAATTTATGAATGTGAACAAAATTTCAATTATAATTTATGAATGTGAACAAAATTTCAATTATAATTTTAATTATTTCCAATAGCAAAAATAAAATGATAAAGTTAAAATGAATCCTTATGGAATGGTTACAGTATCTCTAATGAAGACTAATGACACTGTCTGGTGCTCAACAGCTCGAAATTCCTCACCTATGCCAGGTGTGAAATGTCATGTTTTTTTAGTAAACATCCCTAACCAAGTGGGTCCTTCTTCACAAGTGACACATTCCTCAAATAATTAGACCAATTAACAACAACATTCATACTTTTATACTTTTATTTAATTTTACATAACAATAACATAGTCCAGCACATAATCTCATAATACATTTTCTAAATCGCATCATAAATTTTCATTGTATTTCTGTTATATTGTAATGAAAATACATATATAAATACTTAATACATAAAAGTAGCACATGAAAAGCCAAACACATTTATCATTCACAAAATTGTACATAGTACATGTCACACATAAAATATAATCTCTGGCAATATATTAGTCTAAATTCATAAATAATATGTCACAAAATACATTTCATTATTAATACACCTTCATATTAAAACATATATTATTGATCTTTATATATTACATATATGGTACATAATTGTATTTCTGTTATATTGTAATGAAAATACATATATAAATACTTAATACATAAAAGTAGCACATGAAAAGCCAAACACATTTATAATCTCTGGCAATATATTAGTCTAAATTCATAAATAATAATGCCGTACATCGATCTATTCACACCTATTCAGTAGTTAACAGTATCACTAATTAAAATATACAATTTGCAATGCCGTACATCGATCTATTCTGTTATATTGTAATGAAAATACATATATAAATACTTAATACATAAAAGTAGCACATGAAAAGCCAAACACATTTATAATTCACAAAATTGTACATAGTACATGTCACACATAAAATATAATCTCTGGCAATATATTAGTCTAAATTCATAAATAATAATGCCGTACATCGATCTATTCACACCTATTCAGTAGTTAACAGTATCGCTAATTAAAATATACAATTTGCAACCGTACATCGATCTATTCACACCTATTCAGTAGTTATGTAAAGGAGCAATCAACAATAAATCATTTCGCCGAACCGGTTTAACACCTACTATTTATAATCAATTCGCCGAACTGGTGTTTCGCCGAAACCTCCATAATCCGACTGAAAGACGGGCGGACAAGGCCAAAACAATATCCCTCCGCCTATTGCAGGGTGATAATAACATGGATGTAAATTAAAACCAGCACATATATGAATTTACTGCCTAGATGGGTGTATTAAATATAATTTAGGGCTGTACAATACTTTCTGATATGTGAGCATATATTTACTTTTAGTAAATATAAATAAATGTAACAGTAATACTTACACACTTGTGACTGTGAGTTTATACATGTAACTAAACTTCCTTTTTAATTTTATAACAGTTTTTTTTTATTCCTGCCATAGTATTAGAAGTCACTTGCTCAATAACACATTTAAGCATGAGCTGTTTTTTTTAATCTGCATACATAAGAAAACATCGAAAAAAAACACAAGAGGAGCATGTATCCGAAAGTAAATTACGTCCGAAATCAGGCAAGTTAAGCATGCGCGAAATTCACCAAAACATCGATTAAATATGGTTTAAACAGAATCATATGTAAAACGTGAATGATAAATTAAACATTATCCAACAAAAGCATGCAGCTTTAACCAAAAAACAACAACAAAAATCAGCAATATAGCGATGTTGTTGAATAACTCAGCGAAGGCTAGCAAGAAGAGAATTTTCCAGGGGAAACAACTAAAAAAGTAATGCAAACGGATTTAAATGGCTCATGCACGAAAGTTTATAATATAGCAACAACACATGATTTAGCTACAGAATGCGAAAGATTTTTTTTAACTATTACTCAAAGATTCCTTTACTAAATAAAATATCAATAAAAGTTAAAACTATGAGTTTGACCTACTTAGCAATCAATGGTCAAAACAACCTCGAAATAGCTTTTTCTTCATGTCAACAATACAATTGTTGAGTTAATGTTGACGTAATACTAATAATGATAATACTATCCATATTCTCTACCTAGAATATTCATCGTATTAAAATATCCAATAAATGTATATTTCTTTTCACGCTAACAATTCAAGATGGCTTACAATCGGTTTTGCTTGGGCATGCGCATTGCAAGCCTATTTGGTTTGGTCCCGCCTTTTTCTCCATATATGGTCATTTGAGCTTGTGGACGGCCGTGGACCATCCACCTACAGCTAAATGTTGCCGTATCATCTGGAACGTTTTTTGGGGGGTTGCGAAATCGGTCAAATCGTCATATAATCTTACAAATAAACTGTATATGGGTCGACTCTTATTTAAAGCGTCTATATAATTATAATGTAATTGAAATCGTCTCTCCCATTATATGTCTTAGTTGTACCTTCAGTAAATAGCTCATGTAGAAATATACCACAAATGCCACCATTTCGTTTGCGAAAGTATAATCATACCCTCGCGCGGAGCTAAATATAACAGACCGATTTCTCAAAACAAACCAAACTTAAGCAAATGTTCGGTTATTTTGAAAGACAAAACGTTTAAAAAGGGCTTGTATTTCGATGCCGCATGTGTTATTCTCGCAATCATAAACATCAACTAAAAAACCAGTTGTTCCCTCTAACAAAGCACTTTCTCAAATATAACTAAATAAATATAGTGAAATCCCATTGTGGTGATCAATGCAATTATACATCAAATCATTTTAAGCTGTTTTTGTGCTTGTCGTCAAAAGTTATTATTTGTCTGCGTTAGGACTGTTTTCATCCATTTTACATAGTCAATCATCTTTCTCCCCTATGTTTTCGTCTGATGTCGTGTTTACAATTTTACACACGCCGGTAAACTATATAGTAACGTAATTTGAAACATTCAATTGAAGAGTGCAGACTGGATAATGCATGTAATAAAATTAACTTATTATTAAGTTGCGACGCTGTTTATGAAATCAAACCATTCGTACAAAACTCTGTGATGTGAAACGGACTCACTATCTTTCTACGGTGTAGGATGTGGCCCAGTTAGATAATAAAATAGTTCGTGACACGAACAACTTATAATATATTAACCAAGGCTTGAAATTAAGTTTTGTTATGAGGTAACCTATCGCACACTTTTTCTAAAGTATATTGGTTTCAGTTAATATTGATTTGGATATACATGTACACTATACTTTAATTGATACGCCTTAGGCATGATCATGTTATATCAAAGAATTCTCAGAAAGATTGAATTAAATCAATTCAAAATATGTATTCCACACACTTTCCCGATATGGATTCACTTACTTAATTTGATGGAAGAGGATTGAAAAATAGTTGCAGTGAGTGAAAACTTAAACGGCCCATTTGTATCTAACAATTGCCATAACTACACAATTCTTATGCCGATTTGTAGCGTTCGAGATTGGCTGGCACATCGCGGAAGCTTATGAGTTGCATCAGAATTGAATTAAATTGAAACGTGTATATAGTTATGGCATATTTGGTAAGCATACTTGATCAAGCTATACTTAAAAGTGACGTGATGTCGTCCTACAAACTAATACTACTACTACTTATACAAATTGGTCAGTCAGATTTATTCGATTATGCAAATTATATCGATGGGGAAAGGAATGGCATGACTACAATTGCTATATCGTACATTATTGTCCCGCTTAGTAGATCAACTTAAATAAATATGTTTAAATTTTAATTAAAGACCACAATGTCCGCCAACGTACTCCTTAAATTGCATAACGTATATTTTAGCAAATCCATTCGATTGTGATTTTTTTTCTGTTGCCGGTCCTATGACCAGATGACAGAATATTATATCCAAGCTTTTCGGTTGATCCTACCAGGTTAACATTTTTTCGTATGTATTATATAACAACGGGCTTTTATTTGTATATAGAAATATATGCAAATAATTGGTCTTCTCAAGCATTTATTCACAACTGCAATTTGCTAACGTTTTTCGATAGTTGTTTTTTATCAATGCTATCTTACTAGTGAAATTGTGTTTTCACAACATATTGCAGTTCATTAAAGTGATATTATGGGCATCTAACAGTATATAGGTCTTTCGCAACCGTTGTTTATTTTTGGTGTTTTCAGTTCATATACACTTATTTTTGTTGATGCAGCATCAACATACTAAAACAATATCCCGGAAAGAGAAAAATAATCCATTTGAATATCAACCGTAATTTCGTTTTGACAACTGACGACAGAAATGATTTGATGTACGATGTGAGTCTAAATGTAGTTTTCATGCAGATTCGTTCATACGACACAAAGGCACAATTTTGTTTTACGGATCATTTCGGCTTAGAGGACTGGGTCAGCCATGTAAAATATAAAAAATAATGTATGTATATTTTTTTTATAAACAAATGGTAGCAAGATGAGTTGTAGATAATTGGTCAGTTACCACATTTTAACTAATTCTTTTGACCTGTTTATTCTTTTCAGCTCAATTCAACAGTGAAAAATGCCCATAATATCACTTTAACCTCAGGTTCAGACTGCATTCAGCTAGCATAGCCCAAGGGTACGGCAAGATTCGTGTCTAATCAGCACGGTAACAGGACGGTGTACGTGCATGTTTTTTTCTCAACTCCTATGTGGTTTGTTTGCATACCTTTTGCGATGTTATTATAATTTATAGTACTGTGTGTGCTCACTTTTGATAATTGTAGACTCACGGAACATTAACATGGTCAGCGTAAAAGATTCGCAAGATCGTCGATATCGTTCCGTTTAGTACTCATCACTTTTACTGGTAAGGCAGTCGTTAAACAATTGAGTAGTTAAATGGAAATTAAATGGAATTTTGAATTATGTAACTATGAGTTAATTGGATGCATAATCTTAAATATTTTAAATAACGAATGTCAAATGTTAACTTCTTAACTCGGATCTTCTTGAAACTAGTGTAAACTCCAGCGCTGTGCCGATGTGATAATCAAAGTTGAATCATATCTGTTGTTTCTTATGAATGTGTGTGAATCTAGTTTATGTGTTTCGCGCTTGTCTCATTGAGTAACTCGCAGTCTGTTCAGGTTTTATGCTGTGAGCTGCTCGTCAGTATATTAATTTTTTAAATGAAGCCTTTACAACTAAAATCTAGTGAGAAAGGTCTTTAATTAAATTTAACTCTCTATGGGACTACAAATGCCTGAAAAAACGTATGTAAGTAGTAAAGGGTTGAATACAAATATCAGTCCTTAACGGAATAATGTAAGGTCATTGAGAAAGGCTAGTAACTGTGATCACAAAGTATAAACCCTTTCCCACTTAGATACATATTTTGAGGCATTTGTAGTCCCTTAGAAAGTCAAATTTAATTTAAGACCTTTCTCACTAGATTAAAGTTTTAAAGGCTTCATTTCCAACCCTTAGATGAGCAGATGAGCGGCAAACAGCATAAAACCTGAACAGGCTGCGAGTTACTCGCAGGCTGTTCTGGTGTTATGCTGTTGGCACATAATGATTTTCAGTTTTCTTCTAAGTGGGAAAGGGTTAATAGTCAAGTTTGATGTTTGCTTAAATGCTTGTTCTCAAAACCAAAAAGGCAAAAAAGCATACTTTTGGAAAAATAAGCCTAGGTCTGGGAAAATTGGGCTTCATACATGCACATAAAGTGTGGTACCAGATTGGACTGCGCAGCGCAGTCAGCTCTGGCTTATTAGGGACAACACTTTCCGCGTTTATGGTATTTTTTTGTTTAAGGACATTTCTTTGATGCAATTATCCAGTTGAGGCAGATAGTGACGTCCCTGAGTAGCCTGTGCTGACTGCACATTGTCATCTGGCATGACATTAAATGCACATGTAATTAGTTAAGTTTTACCTGAACCAAGCTCAAATAAATAAAACATTATCTAGTTTTAAGATAATTCTTATTGGGTTATGTGCCTGAATAGCCATTGAGTGTAACAGCTTAAAAATGATAGCATTCATAATGGTGACAGTTGTAATAAGAATTTTAAAATGTTATTTTAGCAACAGTTGTCTTTACTTACTGTGTTGTGTACATTTTCTTGTATTGCAGAACAATATGAGAAGCAGATTTCAGAAAACAGTGATCCTTTACACTAGTTTAAAAATGGAATGGATAATGAGGATTACATGGTAAGTAAAACTCACATGCAGTTCGGCTGTTTTCAGAGAAAACCCGAGGTATTGTCATAGCCAGCTCGTCGTCCGCCGTCCACCGTCCGACGTTCGCCGTCCGCGTCGTGCTAAAACCTTTACATTGGATCAAAAGGCAAAGTGCTTCCACCTACAACTTTGAAACTTCATATGTAGATGCACCTTGATGAGTTCTACACGCCACACCCATTTTCGGGTCACTAGGTCAAAGGTCAAGGTCTCTGTGACCTCTAAAAAAATAAAAATTCTGAAAAACTTTCATTTATTCAAAACTGCACCTACAGCCAAGCGTTGGCATCAGTTATGCGGTGCTCTTGTTATGAATTTCCTTTACTTGTGCGTTAATCTCACTCAAAATACTGTAACAGTGTCATTACCTCAATTTACAGGAGATTGTTATCCCTTACCCACTCAGAAGCAATGTGAAAATGGCTATGTGCAAACAGCATAAAACCAGAACAGCCTGCGAGTAATTCACAGTCTGTTCAGGTTTTATGCTGACATCTTGTTTTGTTATAGTTCAATAATGTCATTGATATGCGCAGGATAATGTATGTTGTAGACCACGGGAAGAGGATAGATAATTATTGTCCTGAGGAATTTATTTTGAAATGCAAAGTAAGGAAATAAGGACAATATACACCTGTTAGGGTCAAAATATTTGTTTTCGATCATAATTTGTAGTCCTGTTACCCACGGTCAGGAGTAAGGATGCCTGTAATCAACCTACTAAAGCTTCAATTTATGATTTAATTCTTCTTATCTATACTCCTGACTATTGGTTTTTAGACAATTAACTATGAAAGAAAAATACTATTTCCTAAATAAAATAAATAAGTCTAAAACAAAATCAATCATCTGTTGTAGAAATTTAGCTTGTATAAATACTGTCTGAGGACAGAGAATGGAGATGTGCTAGATATTGACCTTCAGCCTGAGACCAGCCTGTTTTACATTTTGTGACGTGAATATTTGTTAAATATTTATGTAAGACTATTATTAGCTCGGATGTTATAGTGTCGTCCGCCGGCGGCGTGCTAAAACCTTCACATTTTGCTCTACAGTCAAAGTGCTTCCACCTACAACTTTGAAACTTCATATGTAGATGCACCCTGATGATATCTACACGCCACACCCATTTTTGGGTCACTAGGTCAATGGTCAAGGTCACTGTGACTTTAATTTATTCAAAACTGCACACGCAGCCGAGCGTTGGCACCCGTTATTCGGTGCTCTTGTTGTATATTATAATCTCATTTCAAGCCTGACAAAACCAGATACGCTGGAAGGGCATTGGGCTAATATCTGACTTTTTGTCTTGTAAAAGTTCACCAAACAAGAGTTGACTATGGTCAGGAATGGATTTTTATTTCCTTACCTTTGATTCAAGTTTGGCAGTTGTCAGTTACTTGCTGAAGTTTGGTGAACTTAAACAAGACAAAAAGTCAGGAAAAGTGTGAGTAGGTAATGATTGCAATGATATGATAGAAATAATGTGAGATCAGCAACGATATGATAGAAATAATGTGAGATCAGCAACGATATGATAGAAATAATGTGAGATCCGCAACTATATGATAGAAATAATGTGAGATCAGCAACGATATGATAGAAATAATGTGAGATCAGCAACGATATGATAGAAATAATGTGAGATCAGCCACGATATGATAGAAATAATGTGAGATCAGCAACGATATGATAGAAATAATGTGAGATCAGCAACGATATGATAGAAATAATGTGAGATCAGCAACGATATGATAGAAATAATGTGAGATCAGCAACGATATGATAAAAATAATGTGAGATCAGCAACGATATGATAGAAATAATGTGAGATCAGCAACGATATGATAGAAATAATGTGAGATCAGCAACGATATGATAGAAATAATGTGAGATCAGCAACGATATGATAGAAATAATGTGAGATTAGCAACGATATGATAGAAATAATGTGAGATCAGCAACGATATGATAGAAATAATGTGAGATCGTTAAAAAACAAATCCTACACAACATCTTAATTTAATGCTATATAAATAATGAAACTATTGATTCATGCATTCTTTTCAAGAAGAAAACTACTTTTAATAAAGCCTTACATGCAGTTGAATTATGGTGAGATGGATTAGTTTTAACGCTCGGCGATTACATATGATGCACATTTTATTTATTTGTTTTTAACATTATTTATTCCAGAATGTGTTTTGCAACATAAGTTGCAAGTATCTTAAATTTATAGGATCGGAACGTAAGCTAGGCTATAAGGGTTCTTTTCCTCATTTTTATTTCTTTGAAAAATATTGACTAAGTATTTTGCTTGAATTTTATTATGTAATTGGTTAACTTTTTATGCCCCCGGATCGAAAGATCGGGGGTATATTGTTTTTGGCCTGTCTGTCCGTCATTCCGTCGTTCTGTCATTCTGTCATAAAAACTTTAACCTTACATTAAAGTTTTGCAATAACTTTTTAAATATTGAACATAGCAACTTGATATTTGGCATGCATGTGTATCTAATGAAGCTGCACATTTTGAGTGGTGGAAGGTCAAGGTCATCCTTCAAGGTCAAAGGTTAAAAAAGCGGCGCATAAGGGGGCATTGTGTTTCTGACAAACACATCTCTTGTTCATTATGAAATTGTGAATGCAAATAAATTAATCTATTAACATGTTTCACAGTGAATACATATCTGTTTATGTCATTATATTTTTATTAAATGCTTCTCAAATCATGAGTTAATGCATGCAGAATTGAATGTACATCCTGTTTATATGGTATTTTAATTAACAACATAACCTAGATTGTGATCCAGTTCATCGCCAGGAGTGCACCCATTAAGTGAACCACTTAATGATTGTGAACATGGACTTTATATTCATACCATTTCTAGATTTTGATTTTTTAGCAATATTTTTAGACCAAAATTGTGTTTATGTCATTAGAAAATTAAAACATATGTGGGTCTGTATTTACATATCAAATTGTGGACTTAGGTTGAAAAAAAAATCATATTCTTAAAACTGCAATGTCTTTAAAACTACTTGAATGTTTCGTCTGTCATCACAGTTAACAACAAAAATTACAAAGTTGTTCATTTAGAACAGTTTGTTATTGACCTAAGCATTATTTTTAGCCTGTATATGAGTGGCGTGCTGAGAAAACCGGGCATAATGCATGTGCGTAAAGTGTTGTCCCAGATTAGCATGTGCAGTCCGCAATGGGTAATCAGGGACAACACTTTCCGCCTTAATTGTATTTTTGTTAAGAAGAGACTTCATTTAAACGAAAAATCCTTTGCGGATTGCACAGGCTAATCTGGGACGACTCTTTACACACATGCATTATGCCCAGTTTTCTCCCAACGCGACTCATATATTGAAACTTGGAAATTAGATTTATGGGATCTAAGTGTATTCTGTTATCTAATGCAGAAGAATGAGTTGGTGAATACGGGCCCTGGTTAATATAAAATCTTCTTATCTTTCAATAACTAGTGTTTGTAATATGACATTTTAAAACTTTATTGGATTATCATGGAAACCACACAGTAAAACTTTCATCGAAAATAAAATCTGTTTGTCCAAGAAATGGCTCACTTCTCTGTGCTTGCTCTTCCCTTTCTTTAATAATCAATAAGATTAACCATTATATGTTCTAACTATTACTTAAATTATTTTTTTTAAACCAAAACATTTTGTTGCATAATCTTAGCAGGTATTTTTTATTGTTTTAAAGCAAAGAACTGCATGTTTTTTCAGTCGTACATTCATTTCAAGGTAAAGTTTTGAAAAGCTCACATTTTTATTAATATACGTGATTAAAAATATAAATAAATTATTGTAACCAAGCAACACAACTATCAAAAATCTTTAATTTTTGTTTTAAATTTTATATAAGTTGATTTCATCCATACTTTATCATTATAAAGACTTAAATTTAACTTTTCATTCATTCATATCGTTATGAGGCATATTTATACCCCCACAAACGAAGTTTAGAGGGGTATATAGGAGTGAGCTTGTCAGTCGGTCTGTCCGTCGGTCCGTATTAAGTGTCCGCTCTCTTTTTCAAGTTGTTTTCATCCAATCTTCACCAAACTTGGTCAGATGTTGTATCTAGATGATGTCTAGGTCAAGTTCGAATATGGGTCATGCCGGGTAAAAAAACTAGGTCACAGGGTCACTTAGTGCGTTTTGAACATTGAGTATGGTGTCCGCTCTATAATTCAAGTAGTTTTCATCCGAGCTTCACCAAACTTAGTCAGAAGTTGTATCTAGATGATGTCTAGGCAAAGATCGAACATAGGTCATGGCATGTCAAAAACTAGTTCACGGGGTCACTTAGTGCGTTTTAAACATTGAGCATAGTGTCCGCTCTCTAATTCAAGTAGTTTTCATCCGATCTTCACCAAACGTGGTCAGAATTTGTATCTAGATGATGTCTAGGTCAAGTTTGAATATGGGTCATGAATGGAGGATTTTCGTATCATGGGACTGAAAAAACTCGGCGCCTCGGACGAGTACCGGATGACAATGGAACAGCCGTAGAAGGGAAAACTAAGGACATAATGACCATACAACATTAATACACAGAAATAGACGTTTCTAAAAGGGCGCTATTTTTTTTTTTTAGCAATTCGGTTTCATGTCGCAACCTGCCTTTAAGCTACCCGAATATTACACCCATTAATTTTAGAACGGTTAAAAGTAGACAAATTAAATTTGAACAGTTCTACACAAGTATGATCGAATTCATGGTGTTGCGGAACTTTTGTATAAAATTAGACTCTTCAAAATAAAAACTAAGTAATATAGCTAGATTATATATTGTTTGTTCTGAACTGGATGATAACTGATGAGTCATTTAAACAAATAAAACACATATCGGGATTAATAATTTCATAGTTTTATGCAGAAACTGAGAATTGTAATTAAAAATAAGTTCAGGACGATCGCTGTGTAACAGCTGATGAAATATCAAATATCACAAGGCCCGAAATGTTATCTAATTGAACTTTTTTCGTTTTTGTTTTTTCATTACATAGTTTACAAACAAGTGATACTGTGATGTACTTAACTGGGGCTGACATGGCTTTACGAGGAAACTGTCCATGACAACACGGGCGTGTGACAACGCACTCTGCCGGGGTTGAACCTCAAAGTGCGGTATACTTCTCACCACACCATGCGGTCAAACGCACTTGGGGATCAAAATTTGGAATTTAACCCAAAGTGTATGGCAACCGGTTCGACGCATAATCTCGAGAAACTAGGTTTTTCATGAGAACCTTGGTTCTCATTCTGAGAACCTAGGTTCTTACCAGAACTTATGATCCCAAATGAAATCTTGGGTTCTCATGATATCCGAGAGAACGACGCGAAAAGCTGTCGAGAACCGTGGTTCTTGTCAAAACCTTGGATATCAAACGAGAACTTTGGTTCTCAGAATGAGAACCTAGGTTCTCATGAAAAACCTTGTTTCTGATGAGAACCTAAGTTCTATGTGTCTATGTGCGTCGTCTCGCCGAGAACTAAGTTTTTCAAATGAGAACCTATGTTCTCATGAAAAACCTAGTTTCTTACGAGAACCTATGTTCTCGAGAGTAAACTAAGGTTTTCAAATGAGAACCTAGGTTCTCATGAAAAACCTAGTTTCTCATGATAACCTAGGTTCTCATGAAAAAACTAGTTTCTCATAAGAACCTAGGTTCTCATGGAAAAGCTGGTTTCTTGGGATTTCATAAACCTAGTTTCTCATTAGAACCTAGGCTCTCATGAATAACCTAGTTTCTCATGAGAACCTAGGTTCTCATAAAAAACCACGTTTCTTGGGATTATACAACAGGCCGTCGGTGACCGCCTCTTGTTCATATGTACGACGTTTTCCGTGCATGGGTGTTCTTGAGGAATGAAATTAGTAAAGTAATCGGTCTACATTGGTCTGAACACAAGAATAAAAAAATTAAACTGTTTATGAATACATCTTTAATTGTAAAAAATATTTTGAGACTAAAAATGTAAACAAATTCAGATCAATCGTTACATAATTCATTGTTACTGCATTAAATGAGCTTCAGATATTCAGTTCCCTTGTTTGGGCCTCTGTACGTTACAGTATTGGGCTATTTTTTAGTTTTCTATATTAAGTATGTCTGTGATATATTTAAGCAATCATGTGTAATAATGTATTATTCCATCTTAAGATATCGGCACACACTGCAAGAAAAACTTATGCACTGAAGACATTCGTCCCAGCTCGATATTCGGGACTTTTGCCGAATGTCGATGTCAAAGCTGGCTCGACATTCGTCCCAGCTAGATATTCGGGACTTTTGCCGAATGTCGATGTCACACCTGGCTCGACATTCGTCCCAGCTCGATATTCGCGAGTTTTGCCGAATGCCGATGTCAGAGCTGGCTCGACATTCGTCACGACTCGATATTCGGGACTTTTGCCGAATGTCGATGTCAGACCTGGCTCGACATTCGTCCCACCTCGACATTCTCGAGTTTTGCCGAATTTCGATGTCAGAGCTGGCTCGACATTCGCCCCAGCTCGATATTCGGGTTTTTGCCGAGTGCCGATGTCATAGCTAGCTCGACATTCGCCCTAGCTCGATATTCGGGTTTTTTGCCGAATGTCGATGTCAGAGCTTGCTCGACATTCGGCCCTGCTCGATATTCGGGACTTTCGCCGAATGTCGATGTCAGAGCTGGCTTGACATTCGTCCCAGCTCGATATTCGGGATTTTTGCCGAATGTCGATGTCAGAGCTGGCTCGACATTCGTCATAGCTCAATATTCTTGACTTTTGCCGAATGTCGATGTCAGGGCTAGTCGACATTCGCCCCAGCTCGATATTCGGAATTTTTGCAGAATGTCGATGTCAGAACTGACTCGACATTCGCCCCAGCTCAATATTCGAGTTTTTTGCCGAATGTCGATGCCAGAGCTGGCTCGACATTCGTCCCAGCTAGATATTCGGGACTTTTGCCGAATGTCGATGCCAGACCTGGCTCGACATTAGTCCCAGCTCGTTATTCGTGTTTTGTGCCGAATGCCGATGTCAGAGATGGCTCGACATTTGTCCCAGCTCGATATTCGGGACTTTTGCCGAATGTTGATATCACACCTGGCTCGACATTCGTCCCAGCTCGATATTCGCGAGTTTTGCCGAATGCCGATGTCAGAGCTGGCTCGACATTCGTCCCAACTCGATATTCGGGACTTTTGCCGAATGTCGATGTCAGACCTGGCTCGACATTAGTCCCAGCTCGATATTCTCGAGTTTTGCCGAATGTCGATGTCAGAGCTTGCTCGACATTCGCCCCAGCTCGATATTCGGGTTTTGCCGAGTGCCGATGTCATAGCTGGCTCGACATTCGCCCAAGCTCGATATTCGGTTTTTTTGCCGAATGTCGATGTCAGAGCTGGCTCGACATTCGGCCCAGCTCGATATTCGGGACTTTCGCCGAATGTCGATGTCAGAGCTGGCTCGACATTCGTCCCAGCTCGATATTCGGGATTTTTGCCGAATGTCGATGTCAGAGCTGGCTCGACATTCGTGCCAGCTCAATATTCTTAACTTTTGCCGAATGTCGATGTCAGATATTAGTCGACATTCGCCCCAGCTCGATATTCGGGACTTTTGCAGAATGTCGATGTCAGAGCTGGCTCGACATTCACCCCAGCTCGATATTCGGGTTTTTTGCCAAATGTCGATGTCAGAGCTGGCTCGACATTTGTCCCAGCTAGATATTCGGGACTTTTGCAGAATGTCGATGTCAGACCTGGCTCGACATTCGTCTCAGATCGTTATTCGGGTTTTGTGCCGAATGCCGATGTCAGAGCTGGCTCGACATTCGTCCCAGCTCGATATTCGGGACTTTTGCCGAATGTCGATGTCAGACCTGGCTCGACATTCGTCCCAGCTCGATATTCTCGAGTTTTGCCGAATGTCGATGTCAGAGCTTGCTCGACATTCGCTCCAGCTCGATATTCGGGTTTTTTGCCGAATGCCGATGTCATAGCTGGCTCGACATTCGTCCCAGCTCGATATTCTCGAGTTTTGCCGAATGTCGATGTCAGAGCTTGCTCGACATTCGCCCCAGATCGATATTCGTTTTTTTGCCGAATGCCGATGTCATAGCTGGCTCGATATTCGCCCCAGCTCGATATTCGGGTTTTTTGCCGAATGTCGATGTCAGAGCTGGCTCGACATTCGGCATAGCTCGATATTCGGGACTTTTGCCGAATGTCGATGTCAGACCTGGCTCGACATTCGTCCCAGCTCGATATTCTCGAGTTTTGCCGAATTTCGATGTCAGAGCTGGCTCGACATTCGCCCCAGCTCGATATTCGGGTTTTTGCCGAGTGCCGATGTCATAGCTAGCCCGACATTCGCCCTAGCTCGATATTCGTTTTTTTGCCGAATGTCGATGTCAGAGCTTGCTCGACATTCGGCCCTGCTCGATATTCGGGACTTTCGCCGAATGTCGATGTCAGAGCTGGCTCGACATTCGTCCCAGCTCGATATTCGGGATTTTTGCCGAATGTCGATGTCAGAGCTGGCTCGACATTCGTCATAGCTCAATATTCTTGACTTTTGCCGAATGTCGATGTCAGGGCTAGTCGACATTCGCCCCAGCTCGATATTCGGAATTTTTGCAGAATGTCGATGTCAGAGCTGGCTCGACATTCGCCCCAGCTCGATATTCGAGTTTTTTGCCGAATGTCGATGTCAGAGCTGGCTCGACATTCGTCCCAGCTAGATATTCGGGACTTTTGCCGAATGTCGATGCCAGACCTGGCTCGACATTCGTCCCAGCTCGTTATTCGGGTTTTGTGCCGAATGCCGATGTCAGAGCTGGCTCGACATTTGTCCCAGCTCGATATTCGGGACTTTTGCCGAATGTTGATGTCACACCTGGCTCGACATTCGTCCCAGCTCGATATTCGCGAGTTTTGCCGAATGCCGATGTCAGAGCTGGCTCGACATTCGTCCCAACTCGATATTCGGGACTTTTGCCGAATGTCGATGTCAGACCTGGCTCGACATTAGTCCCAGCTCGATATTCTCGAGTTTTGCCGAATGTCGATGTCAGAGCTTGCTCGACATTCGCCCCAGCTCGATATTCGGGTTTTGCCGAGTGCCGATGTCATAGCTGGCTCGACATTCGCCCCAGCTCGATATTCGGTTTTTTTGCCGAATGTCGATGTCAGAGCTGGCTCGACATTCGGCCCAGCTCGACATTTAGGTTTTTTGCCGAATGCCGATGTCCTAGCTGGTTCGACATTCGTCCTAGCTCGATATTCTCGAGTTTTGCCGAATGTCGATGTCAGAGCTTGCTCGACATTCGCCCCAGCTCGATATTCGTTTTTTTTGCCGAATGCCGATGTCATAGCTGGCTCGACATTCGCCCCAGCTCGATATTCAGGTTTTTTTCCGAATGTCGATGTCAGAGCTGGCTCGACATTCGGCATAGCTCGATATTCGGGACTTTTGCCGAATGTCGATGTCAGAGCTGGCTCGACATTCGGCCCAGCTCGATATTCTTGTCTTTTGCCGAATGTCGATGTCAGAGCTGGTCGATATTCGCTCCAGCTCGATATTCGGGACTTTTGCCGAATGTCGATGTCAGAGCTGGCTCGACATTCGCCCCAGCTCGATATTCGGGTTTTTGCCGAATGTCGATGTCAGAGCTGGCTCGACATTCGCCCCAGCTCCTTATTCGGTTTTATTGCCAAATGCCGATGTCAGAGCTGACTCGACATTCGTCCCAGCTCGATATTCGGTTTTTTTGCCGAATGTCGATAACAGACCTGGATTGACAGTCGCCCAGCTCGATATTCGCTAGTTGTGCCGAATGTCGATGTCAGAGCTGGCTCGACATTCGCCCCAGCTCGATATTCGGGTTTTTAGCCGAATGTCGATGTCAGAGCTGGCTTGACATTCGTCCCAGCTCGATATTCGAATGTCGAATGTCGATTGCCGATGTCAGTGCCAACTGCACGCACCTGTAAGATAAGACGTTAATAGTCATGTCATGCAGGCTACAATAAGTGCAGTAACCATTTGTTACGTAGGTTAAAAAAACAACTTAAAATAATTAATTTAAAAAAACATCATACAGAGATATACACATAATAAACCTGTTATTAATGAAAATATTACTGCATATAAATTACTAATACCACAAACGAATTGTTTTAATAAATTCCCAATAAATCGTCAAATCACTTAACGCAGTAATATTACACAGTCCGGTCATCAATCCATCGACGAAAAGCGTTATCCTCGGGCAAGTGTACTATAGACCAGTTGATTGCTGTTGTTTAGGTAACAATATACTAAAAGATGTCCTTTACAAATTCAATGTAAAAAGCTTATCAGTTACAGTCAAACTTTTGAAATTATCACAGACATAATTCTTTTACCGGTCCATGTTGAATACAACAACCTTCACTATAAATATTCTTAAAGGAGCCTTTTCACAGATTTTGGCATGTATTGAAGTTTGTCATTAAATGCTTTAAATTAGGGATGCAAGAGGTTAACCGGTTAACCGGTTAACCTACCGAACGACCAGTTAACCGGTTACATTTTCGGCAAAAGGTTAACCTTGAAAAATATATTTGATTATTTTTTTTTTTTCATCGAATAACTTGTACGTTTTTAATTTTTTCGCGTGACATACTGCCAAATTGCGTTGGCGACTAGTTAAAACAACATGCCGCACAGTCGACGGTAATAAATAACGTGTCAACAAACACAGCAATTAAGCAATAAATCAATAACTTTATGATAACAAATAGGGGTACGTTTTGATAATTGGCACCATTGTTTTGTTTGACTCGCGAAATTTAACTAGCGAACTGCGGGGAGTGGGGGCTATTAGCGAAGACGTAATTGACACGTTTATCGAAATCGCGATAAAAAACAGTTTAGACAATGCACGGCTTTTTTTGATGTTTTGTTAACCAATATCCAACACTGATTGCTCGCGAAAATACCGTGTTTTATAAGAAACAATTTTCTGAATAAATGCATTCGTAGTTAAAATCTTGTCGAGTAAACGTCGTATTTGCTTCTGAGAAATTACTATCATTATTGTAATTTACGTCACCAACGATGCCACCATTACCGTCCGAGGTATGGAAACACTTCAGAAAATCGGTAGACAAGAGCACTGCATCTTGTCTGTTATGCAGTGCAACAATTCAACTGCATGGCGGCACCTCAAATCTGCAGACAGAACTAGAAACTGTTAATAAAAAATTAACTCAGAATCTGAATTTGTGCTCTTTATTTTACCCACATTTAAATGTAAAATGAACATTAAACGATAATAATTCGGCTAAAGACGCTAAAATGCAAATAACAAAATAATTGAAAATATGCAATTATCCAATAAATAGAGATGCGGATTCGTTAAAACACATGACCCTTTTTACGTCAACCAGAAAGGAAAAAAACATGTTAATATAAGGTCAATTTGAGCTTTAAAAATGGAAACATAATTAACAAAGAAACACACCTTTTTGTGAGCGATATGACGCGAACGTAATATTAGCGGCCCAATAAAAAATAATGACGCAAGCGATCTCAAATTAGAAATTACTTTCGTTTTTATAGAGCGGTTCGAGCGGTATGAAGTTTTTATGTACTCTAACATTGAAACTACCTATAGCGTTTCGGTTAACCGGTTAATAACCGGTTACGGCAAAAGGTTAACCGGTTACTGATTTTTGTAACCTCTTGCATCCCTACTTATTAGTTATCATCACGATGTTAACTAATGTTTAGTTGGTAACTAACGCTTATTGGGTCATTGTCGACCTGAAATGGCCCACAAGTCACCCGGGGGTGACTAGAAGCCGATTCATGTCACCCTGGGGTGACTTCAAGCCGATTCTAGTCACCCGGTCGGCTTGAAGTCACCCCAGGGTGACATGAATCGGCGTCTGGTCACCCCAGGGTGACATGAATCGGCTTCTATTCACCCCCGGATGACTTCAAGCCATTTCAGGTCGACAATGACCCAATGAGCGTAACTAACCCTAGGGCAAAATATAGTTTATAAATTGGTCTAAAAATCCTCGCCGCGTAGTAGATAAGTATACCAAGTCCTTTAAACTTGATTCTTGAACATGACATGATAGTCATTACGGCCACCAGGATTATTTATAATTTTAAGACATTTTTTTTAAATATTAAGTCACTGCGTTAAACAAAATGACCATATCAATAATAATTTTGGTCAATCACTTGGTCTTGTGATTCAGACAACAAAACTTATCATAATATCAATCATCATGTCCAGTGCTCGTCATTTTTTCTAGCACTTCCTATCATAGTTATTTTTGCCAAACAGTTGGGTTATCAATGATGAGGCATACCCGGACTATTTATTTCTTAGCACCAACTTCATCATTGTATGTGGATATGATGTTATTTACATTTTTATAATTAGAGTACCTTTAAATATTTGTTATAGCATATCATGTGAAATTGGAATAACACATCAATATTGGAATAAACATTTGTTTTCAACAATTCATTATATGCAGTTTTACCAGTTGATTAATTAATTTTTACAAATCGTAAGTAAATAATTCCATATTAGACTTCATGCTATAAATTGATTTAACTTCAAAACAGGATGTTAAATTGCATTTTTATTTTGTTTAAACATAAGCACAAGTCCATCCATGCGTGAGCAGATTTAAAATATAGTCAAAATGATTTTTTTTAAATACCATCACTGTAAATGAAATTTCATTGATAACTGCTTTTTATACTAAACGTTTGGACAGAATATTACAAAAATTCATTCACAAAATTAAGTGCACTAAATTAAAATCAAGTTTATGTCGTATTTCTAAGTCATTTAGTACTGTATTTTGCTGTATTTATTACTAGTACAGCGATTTAACATTTTGTGACACGTTTTTGGACATCAGAATACCAACTAAATACTTCTATGTCAGAAATTAAAAGCAAAACAGGATTCTATTGATATTTTGTGAAGTTCACTGATTTTTCGAGCCCGCAACATTTCCTGCTAGCAATAACAATATTCAAGCAATATCAAAACAACACATATTGATGATATACACTTGGTTTATTGAGGAATCAATAATAATGAACATGTATGCAAAAGCACATATAATAAATATTATTCATATATTAATTTCGAAACGTGAATGTTGTTTTTAAAATATATTGAAGAATTTTGTTTTAATTTTGACAAGAGAGTGAAGTTCTATTTGAAATCAAAAACTGTTTTATATCTGAGTATATGTGTACAAAGAATAATAAATGCGTATTCAACATACTGGTATATGTAGCATTTTTTCTCTCACTGGAACTACAATTTATACTTATATTTGTCACCAGAATGTTTTTATAACATATATTTTCTCCAAAACTGACTCACTTTTTGTACCCTAATAACATGGTTTTATTAACATTTTAAGATAGCTGATAATTTCTTACTCTTATGTGTTATATTTTTCGTGAGTATCTATTTAAAACAGG
The DNA here is from genome assembly GCF_020536995.1 of Dreissena polymorpha. Lineage (NCBI taxonomy): Eukaryota > Metazoa > Mollusca > Bivalvia > Myida > Dreissenidae > Dreissena > Dreissena polymorpha. The sequence goes on from NC_068355.1 coordinate 172,372,361, forward strand.
TCAAAATGGGAAATGCTTTAAAACGTGTTTAAAAACACATAATTTTGCATAGAAATTACACATGCAGTAGCAAAGCAACTGGATTGTTTTCTCTTAGATTTTTGCTTCTACACGTCACAGATAGGACAATTACAAATATACTGAATGAAATATCATCAATATACAGGTATCAACATTTATCTGTTATTCAATCTATCATGAATAATGTTTGTTTTTAGTGTGAGCGTTAGCACACACTAATGTTACAGACCATATTTTGCAAATCAGTATGTGCTACGAAGCCTTAGGTACGGTATGAAAAGACAACCACTGCCTGTTTCAGCAGACGACAAATGTCATTCTCCTAGCAGAGTTTTCGTTCGTGCCTAAACATAAATGTGAATGTGATGAACCGCTGTGTATTGGTACACTGCAGAGGGTTTATATGACTAATCGTGTTTGACAGCTTGTAAAACGAGATTGGCCAGTCTGGTGTTTATCATGGAAATCTGTACATATTGGCTGCTTTCAGGGAAAACGGGGCTTAATGCATGTCAAATAAGATTAGCCTGTGCATACTGATAAGACTGTGCAATGCGCACAAGCAAATGAAGAACGACATTTTACAACAGCGAACACCTACAGTGCCTTCAGCGCTTTGATTTAATATGTTATCACATTATTGTGTTTTGTTTTCGGACCAAACATTTTGCCGTCTGGAAATAAAGTGCATCCTATTAAAAAGATATTGAATAGCTTTTTATGAAAATGTCTTGATGAATGATAACTGCAACTTGCCTAAGAAAGCTAAACCAACCCGTAATGTGGCCTTTTGGACTCGAATAAACATGCATGTGCTGCAGTTTCTCCACACGGGGAAATTGTTGGTATGCTTTATTAAAATTGCATAATCAATGATCGAATAACAGTTTCGACAAGCTCAAACAGACACACATATTAATGCACATACAACGCCTGCAATTGTGAAAGCTACATCAAACAACCAAATTCGTTGAATTGATATCCCCCGCAAAATGGTTGCAACGCTAAACTCTGTACACACCTGCTTATAGAATCATTCTTTGATACACTTTGATTAATATATAATCTTAAAGAAACATTCATTGATAATTAAAGTTTAAATAGAATCTAATAAAGCTCCGCGTTACACAATCCGAAATGAAGTAGAATTTTATTTAGCAACAAAGAATGCTTTTATTTAAGGATGGTGTGTAAGGACAATTGTTTTGCCTCATTTAGCTATCTTTGTATAACATGTACTTGCAACCAACCTTTTATTTAAGCTACAAAAAGCTTGAAAAAATATATACTTGTACCGAAGAAACGGTAAGAACTCTGATATAAACATGAGGTGTGCTACTAATTTTGTGTGACCTTGACCTTGGTCATAAGGACATGGGTCTTGTATGTTACTCACTGCCTGATAACAATGAACAATTGAAAAACCCTTGATGTAAGGTAGTGTGTCCTTACAAAAAAGGATAATTCATGTTTCCATATTTAATCCAAGTATGTAACGTTTGACCTCAGTGTTTGATCTAGACCTTGACCTTGGAGACCTGCGCCTTACATGTGACACACAGCAAGATAAAGGAGAACAATTGTACAAAGTTTGCAGAATCTATTGATGCATAGTGAAGTAATGGCGGAATGTCAAGAAAACGGCACCCTGACAATAAGCTCTCTTTATTGTTTTGCATTCCCAAACAATCTGATTCTCGTGGCTCAGCTCCAGATAAATGCGGTAAGTTTCATAGATATGGCTCATGTGTTATTGGAGATAAAGCTCAAGACAGAAATTTTAAAGTTACAGAACGAGTCATAAGTCTGTTATTGACACATTGTTTGTGTCACAGTTTGACGTGCATCATCTTCTTATTCATGTTTAAACTCACACTAAGTTTCAATGAAACCTGCCAAAGCAGTTCAAAGATGTAGCTCCATACACACAAGTCTGCTTATTTTCAAATAAAAGGGCCATAACTCCTTTTGTAGCAATGGAATGCGACGGCAGTTGACTTACGCCATCCGCTTAACAATATATTCCAAGTTTCAATGAAATCTTTCCAAGCATATTCGAGATTTGGCTCCGGACACAAAGTGCTCAGGACGGACGGACTGACAATGCCTAAACTACGGTGAGGGATAATAAGCAGGTTAGACAACAAAATGAATGACATCTTTGAATCTTACCTGAACCATTCATCGGGTCGGACATGGAAAAGTCCTAGACTTGACACTTGTATAAAAAAACAGTGATTGCTACAGTCTGGCATCATAAGTAGATCATACATAATGAAGTCCACCTACACAATTTGAAATTATAAGGTTCATCAAAATTGTATACATTACTTAACAATGAGGCCAATATGGAATCGGCTTGCTCTAATTACTTCAAGGAAGTATGAGGGCATGCTAGAATTAACGTTTTTCATTCAAACTGAAATTCGTTTTTAATAATTTGTGTTTCACATAAACATTGAAACTGCTTTAATCAAACATATATAATTGAATTGTGGATTATCTTGTGGGCTCCATGTTAGGGAATCCAGATATATGTAACCAATAATCCTTTAGACACAAATTTTAAAATAGGCCTATAATAACATATTATATATCCGAAGTCGTCTTTCAACACCAATATTTGGTTTTCAAGGCATCATTTGTTTTATTGAATCGCACTGTGAATCGTTATACTACTCGCATACAATAAGTCAGTATAGCCACTGTGTAATCCGCCGACATAACAACATTAAGCAATCCTCGCAGTGTTTGTAGAGGTCATCATCTGCAAAAAAACAATACAAGTAGCATTTTCAACATCAATTCATTGTTATTATCGAAGAATTTGGCATTCATATCTATCAGGCATAGAAAATCACCACCAATACCAACTTTATCATCATTATTGCTTATTTAGATTTGGCCTGAGGAGTCTAACATGCAGTAATTCTCCATGATTTAGTTAGCAAGACAAGTCACCACAGCTAAGACCATCATCATCATCATACCTAGAGTTTGTCTTACACAACTTACAAGCAGTAATAATCCTGTAGTAATAAGAAAACAAGAGGGTCATTTGTCCTAAGGCTCTCACTTGAGAAACAAATGAAATAAACTATTCTAACTTGAAATATGAAATGTCGGTGTTAACAAATTATTCATCAGGAATGATGTGTATTGAGCTAAATTTCGAAGCATGCAATGTGGTTGGTCCATGGATGATTTCAACATTGTCATAAAGAATACCTTCCTCGTAGAAGACTGTATTCTTCTCTTGGAGTGCTCTGAAAACGCTCACTTAGTGTTTGCTAGAGGAAGTCGTGTTGTATACACATTGGGCGCCATTGTTGCCGGCATCGCCAGCCGCATCGGGTGAATAATAAATACCAACAACGGTTGATGTTTCTGAGTGGTATTCGCGTGCAGACAATGAATTTGAATTAATATGCGGAAATATGTATAAACAGCTGCTAAAGCTGAGCACATAGAAATTGCGTTTAGATATCGACTGTAACTGGTGTCGTTGTTGGAAAGTGGCGCAAAGGATTAACAATCACGTGCTTGTGCGCATAAATGGTGTTAGCATGAACTATAATAATAATGTTTAAACACTACCTATACTAACAATACGATACTAATACGACTTGAAAATAGATAAAACAATATAGTGGCTTGGTACTGAGAAGGTTTATAAGAAAGAACTTTAAAAATATAAAATTGTATGTATTCATCCTATGACATATATACATTTGTTCTTTGCAATTCTGTCATTTTACAAAATATAGTTTTAAAAAAACAGGCTTTGAAAACAACATGCATTCAGCTACAATTTGTAATTTGTAATTTGGCATAAGCTATTTTTTAGTAATGAGATGACCATGTGACTAGACTGATGTCGAAAGTCGGTAATATGGCCAAAAAATGGATATTTATTGGATGTGTATGCTTTGTAATTGGATGTTTTGTTCCTATCGGAATTATTTATCCTAATTACCGAATTAAAAGAAATGCACAATTGTATGGTACGTATTAAATGTTTTATGAATGTAGTTATTGCCGCGACTCAAGATCTCAGCAGTATAATAGTGTATTTTATTGTGTAATTCATTAGAAGGTCGATATTCAAATCTAAAAGTTTATCTGCCCCTATTATTTGAATGAAAAAGCCGTTTCATTACATTTTTCGCAGTCATTTACGGCTTAAGTATATAAATAATAACAAAATATGTGTGCACCTGAGATAAATTAAATAATTATCCAAAAGAGAATTTCAATATCGATATGATATTCGCATTATTGTCTATGCATTAAATATATTATCAATTACATTTACCTGGCTCTGAAGGTACGTAGAAACTAATAATCAGATAACAGACTAGACCATGCATTTTGATCTGAAAGTCACCTCTTATAATTGATGATTGGTGTTCTCTAGAATTGATTTTCAACTGCACGATTTGCAAATTCGTTACGATTAGTCTTCTTAACTTACTAGTTCACGTTTCTTGAAAGTTAAAGCTGTTATTACATAATATTAACACCGGCTCAATACATGATACGGCGACCGTAGCCCTTATTTATGGCGATATTTCGGTCAAATCCACGAGCGCGCATGTATTTTCTCAACTGTTTTGTCTCTGCAACGTCCCAGTCCGCCATAAATTGTTATTAAAGATAACATCTAAAATCAGAAAAATTGAAGAAGCATTGTTAACAAGATACATATGTTTGATTTGCGTGATCGTATAGTTCTTTCCTACAAGGACAATAAGTAGAAACTATCTGTTTTAAAAGTGTACCTTCACTCTTCGACGATGACACATTATTTTCAGTAGAGTACTGTATCAAATGTTCATTTAATGGACTGTTGTTCGTATTTTGTGAAAATGTCATTCAATTGTTTAACTAAAATATCTCATGTAATGAATAGTCTTAACTTACTATTAAAGGAAGAAAAAACGTTTGATAAAAATAATTACATATAAGCAAAAATTAGTACGCTTTTACTGAGCTTTTACTGAGCTACGAAGGCTTTACTTCTAATAAGCGAAACATTATCGCTATGTTATTTTTTAGCGTATTATCAAAACTATCGAGGAATTGCGTTACATTTGCCTTATTATAGTTGCGATTTTGAATGATTATCATCCTTCAATACAATTATTTTGAAAGTATTCATTTAACCAAACTTCGAACTATTCCCTTTAAACCCAAGTTCTAAACGTGATTCGGCGACTGTAGGCATCAGTTATGGCGAGATTTGTCGAATCGGTATGATTACAGGACGGTGGTCGTGTATCTTTTCTCAACTGCTAGCTCACCGCAATGCCTCAGTTAACCATAAGCATCACATATAAAATCAGTGAACATTTTTTATGGGATAGGGTTTCACCCCAGGAAACCCGATGCCTGGTGAGCAGTGTAATGCCAATCGAGCAGCGCTGTGTATTTACGCATGAACTTACATAGGGTAAGTAAATTGGAAAAATCAAAAAATGTTCAAAGTCTAATTTGAAACAACCTTGAATTAACATTGATAACAAAGGTATTGGCCTACATGTAGAAAAAATCCTGACAAATTTTCTTAAAAAATAAGCGAAATGTGGCTCCCTGAAGTAGAAGATCGGGGAAAATGGGCCATGTTCAGGCATTTAGGGGAGAAATACTGCTTTAATTTGCAAGCCCTTACAATAATGCAAGGATTTATACAAACTTACACATGTCTGCCATAACCTCTCAGCAGGTTTTTTCCAGAAAACTATTTCTTGTGGAGAAATTTGCGTTTTTAATGACCATGTTGGGAAAACATGGAAACCAAATGGAGAAGACCAGGAAACCTTATGTGAGCAGCGACTTTATAATTCTTTTTCGTGCCAAAAATTAATTTCCAGCCATTTGGTTGCAATTTATTTGCTTTGTAGAGACCTATAGTAAGTGTATGTGGGTACATATGCCTACAAATGTACTTTAAATACCTTATGTATTATCAATAGTGCATTTTCAACATGCTCCAGTTTTATTTCTTTTTACCAACACGATTTTGGAAAAAATAAAGAAAACTTGACTGCTTTGTCACATAAATTAATTGGTTAGGTACATAGAGTGATGTTTTAAGAAGTGTATGTGGGGGTTGTATGTATAATATTAAATTGTGGCGTCTTCTGAGACTTTTGGTACTAATTATGCAAGCGTCATAATGAGAAAAACTCATTTGAAATGACGTCGCTTAACTTGCGCTTAATTTTGTTTAGATTGCCTAATGTTTTCTGTGACTTTATTGTTTCGCGTATTTAAGTTACATAAAGACTGGCCATGGAAGGAATTGTCTATCAAACAAATAGTTGATTTGGACATTTTAATTTCAATGAGCTGACTTGTTACTCCATATACGTAGCCGGGGGGGGGTGCGTTGGCTGCGTTCGCACCCAATGTTTTTTGACACGTAAAAAACAATGTGTACTATAAGTTGCACCCAACTTTTTTCGACGCAAAAACGGTTATTTATCTTTTTCCTGAATCCAGTGAGTCTTCGTAGTTAAGCGTTATTATAATATTGAATTCAATAGGTTACCGACAGGTCACCATATAATTAAATTTCTCTATGAAGTCATTTCTAAGATAGACCGTGATTTTTATTTCCAATCTTAAACCGCAGAATTGCTGAAATTAATAGAAGTTTTGACAGCAACATGTGAGAAGATCTATGCTGTTAAAATGAATTTAAACCGTTATAACATTTGATCATATGGACGTTAATGTTTAAAGTTCATTAATTGTGACAGACCTTGAGCATAATGGGCACATACGTCCTTTTTTTAATGTCCTGGTATGCACTGTTAAGGACTTTGAGACCAAAGAGCCAGTAGTTTGTAGTTATAGGGTCTTTATGAAGCCTTAAGTTGTATATGTTTCTGAAATTCGTTTAGAAAACAGATAACTAATTTGTTAAAAATAGTTGACAAAAGTAAAAGTAACCAGTTATACTATTTTGTTTCTGTTTAGTATTCATGGTGCAGAATAAGCCTGGTTTTCAGGTATTTACACACGGGCTGGACAGAATGTAAACACACCGTTTAGAACTTTATTTTTACAAATATGTCACGTTATTGAAGTACATTTGCAAAAATCTTTAGTGCATAAAAGACATTTTTTCTTGTAGTTTGTGCCGATCCTTGAGAATACGTCTGAAATCGGTGACAAACATTCAATTTGCGTGAAGGATATTTGTGCAGTATAAATAATTTTTTGAAAAAAGAACACATGCTTATTATATAAAGTAATTCTGATGTATTTCACATTGGCATACGCAGCTTACAAATCTATCTTTTATGCACTAGTTGAAATTGGTAGGAAAATTGTTTTACAAAATTATTTGAAAAAAAAGCAGCACTTACGGGTGTGTTGACTTCCATTAACAAAGTCACGTGATCCTGCACCCTGGTATTGATGAAAATTAGAGATGACCCAGTTTTGTTAAACAGTGTTTGTTGTACAATACACTATTAGCACGTTTAAAGCAATGCTAGGCCTCTGGTACTAACCATAGTAGCAGACAAACACTTTTTTTGAAAAAAGTCAAATATGATTTGCTTGACTTATGAATGGTAAAATTTTGGAATGGTAAAAAACACTTATTTTATCAAGATTCCAATGGATAATGATATTTTATATCGAACTTATTGTTGATTTTGCTTTCTATAAATGTGTTGTTGCATATGTAAACGCGCATACTAGTGTCGGGTTAAAGGGGCCTTTTCACGTTTGGGTTAATTGACAAAATTGAAAAAAGTTGTTTCAGATTCGCATATTTTTGTATGAGTTATGATATTTGTGAGGAAACAGAAATACTGAACATTTAACATGCTCTAAAATAACCATTATATGCATCTTGTGACGATTTAAAACCCCGACAATAATAAAACGTTGCAACGCGAAACGAATTAATAATTTGGAGAGTTCTGTTGTTGTCGTTATATTCTGTGAAACTACGAGGATTGCTTATATTAAGTATAAAATACATTAGGCATTGTATCCGGAAGAATGGCCGAGTGGTCTAAGTGGGTACTACTTTTAGTCCAGGACTCCAGGGGTCAGTGGTTCGAGCCCTGCTGAGGTTTACCTTTTTTTTCTTTTTTAAATTTTATTATTGAATTTTTACTGGAGCTTTTTGTATCTAATGTTTACATTTATAAATATAAAGCATTTTATGACAAACTTCAAAACATGCCAAAATCTGTGAAAAGGCCCTTTTAAACGTCGTATAATATAATGAATTTCCTTGACTGGTCGATAAAGGTGGTAAATGAAAAACGGTAATGGGAAATACATGTATGTGATATCATATACATGTCGATCAGTCACTGAGTATGGTCAATGAAAGAGAAATTTCATATAAAAATGCTCTTTAACTTCAGTCTCTAAATACAGATAAAAAGTCACCAGAATGCAGTGTTTTACGTTTCATTTTCAAAATGTTGTTTCAAATTTGCTAACCCTATGTAAGTTCATGCGTAAATACGCAGCGCTGCTCGATTGGTGTTACGCTGCTCACCAGGCATCGGGTTTCCTGGGGTGGGTTTGCGTACCCGTATATTTATTTCTTACAATCACAATGGGAAGACATCATCTGGTTTCAATATGTGCCTTCACTTTGTTACGATGGTACAGTATTTTCAATAAGAATACTTGCTCAACATCGGTTATTGCAGACTGATTTAATATTAACATGGTCAGCGTAAGATTCGCAAGATCTTCTAATGCTATTTGTTTTATACTCACAACATGCTGGCATGGCGGTCTATTAGTCAATTAGCAATTAAATAAAATGCTCTGTCTTTAAGTGGTTTTTAATGAGAACTATGATGCTTTGAGTTTATTTTTTGTTAATTCTTACAAAGGGTATTACTAATGTGAATTTTGGAGCTCTTTTACGTCGGTTTGAACCCCTAACGATGTGCCAAGACAGCGAGTTCAGTTTCATTCATATTGTGTGTGTGTGTAGATGTTTATTTAAGATGTTTTGTTTCACACTGTCTGTCTCTTGGTTCCTTGCTTTAAATATGATGACTGTATGCTGTATTTAGCTTACGATTCACTTTGTTTACATGTGTATTTTGTTTAATATATTTTCAGCTTTGTTTGCCGACCTCACAAAGATGCGCTAATTGACCTTCTACTTCCTTGCAATCCTTAACGAATTCCTTATTCCAACGATATTGCAATTAAACAACCGATACATGACGGCAGTCATTGGTGTATGTATTTTTACCAAGACAAAGTAAATAAACTATAGAGGAATTATATTTGAGAATAATCATATCAATCACACGATTGTTATTGTAATCATGTTATCGTTCTTTAAAATTTGGAAATGTGTCGATTTTATCTGTTGTCGAAAGCTTTCTTGATATAAATTACTATGTTATATTATATTCGGAAATGAATTACTATTAAAACATCGTTTCACATTCAAGAAATCTCACTAAGGATCATGATTTGATGCTAAATATGTAATGTTGTTTTAATAAATACTGAAGCATGTATAAAATGGTTAAGCAAGTTTTGTGTATTTTATTTTATTTTTCCGTGATAACACAAATCAAGTACCATCATTTATTTTCCCTGGGCAAGGTGCTGGAGCCTGAAATACATCAATCACACTTTGTAATAAGCTTAAATACATATAAAAAACTAGATAGAAATCATGGATGAAAATGCAGATTTGTCGATAGATCTATGAACGACCGTTAGAGTTCTGATACTTACGAATAAACCATACTGTCGTAAGGGGTTAAATAACTAAGCATTAAAACAGAGCATAATAATAATTAAGTGGTAAAATGATTATTTGCAAAGCACATTGAGTTTTGAATAAGTGTATACCGTTGCACGTGAAATGTGAACCCTATATTTCTGTGCTGCCTTTATTAGTGGGTAAAATTGTGATGCTGTTTATTGGATGGTTTAACAAAACAATGTTGTCCATAGGAATTCAGTGCACATTTGATATTAATGAATGACTAATTCAATTAAGAGTTTACTCACTCCAAGCATGCTGGTTTACACAGGAATGGAGCGGCCAGACTACCGCCTGGGATTGCAGCGAGGATGGACGGGCAGGCGAGCTCACATGCAGCCTCGCTGGTGTCGGAGCCCAGGGCGGCCTTCAGAGATGCCACAGCGTCGTCCACTGAAAGAAGCAGTCTCCAAATAACAAAACAGAGCATTTAAATCCGTCAATACTGTAAATGAAAGTTGTAGTAGCTTAAATCATATTGTATATACAATCACAGGTGATGTCTTCAAAGCCAATCAGTATCTGAAATTGTTCTGTTCGTATCTAGTCTTAAATAAAATATATTTTTGTAATACATGTATATGATGTGTTAAAATAAATTAAGTTATTGTCTTTAATATAGTCATTCTAGCCCTAGACTCTATGTGACATCACATATCCGTCAAATATATCATGCATGTGTAGCTTTTTAAAATACATAATATTTCGCTTTTGTGGGAATTGAAGTATAAAATTATAGTTATTGATGTCTAAGAAAGTCACAACTCACATTGGAAGCTTCCGATGATGAACCTCTCCTCGATGCTGGCACAGTAGACAATTGGCAACACCACGAGCAGGCACACGGCGAATTTCATCTTGTATTATGCAAGATATGTATTGTAAAAATAATGTTATATTATTAAACATAATCAATCATTTAGACAGGATTAAGAATGAAAATTGTGTTAGTTACAGTTATTAGGGTGTGGGCGTTTTCAATAACATTTAATCGTGGAAAGGACTCAGTTTTGTGGAACTACTTCGATATCTTGCAGGCTGCGAATCAGTTTATCGATATATTACTGCGCTTTCATCACGGAGCAGTGATGGGTCTTGCTATAAATGCTACTCACAGTTACTGGATAGATCTGACTTGAACGCTAACAAACACATTTCATAATCAAACTATTTCACGTAAAGCATATCTGATTGTGTTACCCACTGGTTAAGTGCGCATTACAAATTTGAGGATAGCGCAACAAGTTTACGAATGTCCATGTATTTAGTAGGTTCCACATGTTTAAATGAATGAAAATAAATGTGGAAATTTCGTTTTATAGTGCATGTTAAGCAGTATAATATCAATGAATACTCTTAAACCTGATTTCAAGTTACACACTTAATCGGCTTTTAAAGCAGGTGTAGATTGATAAGAATATACTGAACTGTTTTTGCTCTCTGGTAACCAGATACTTGTAAAAAGAGTATTGTTTTTTCATTTCCAGCGAAGTCAAATACTGGCTTATACCAAAATATTCTTAGCCTAGTGTATAATGACGTGTTTAAAAAATCTGATATCAATAAAACAAAAACAGATAGTCTGATAATTAAATGCTCATTTTGAGTAAAATGAGTATAGAACTGAAAAACTTGCTTTAATATTTTTCTCGCAAACTTTATTGTTACGTTTTCACCGTGTCTATTTAGTTTTTTTTTTATTGAAGACTTGTTTTATATGATATCAAGCGATTTGTTTATAAATATTCAAATAAATTGAAATATACGCAGTAAAATGTATATAAAAGGTGACGTGTTTACTTAACAATGCATATTTGTCTCTCCACAGTATAACATGTATGTATAGCTCGCAAATATAAGCCGGGCATTGGCCTATGCTATATTAAAATGCATACGATAAATATCTTAGTTTCTGTACTGACGTGATTTAAATCGACAGAAGCGTACCTGACTATCTTTTTTGTAATGGCTTAATTAAACTCTTGCAAAACGTTAACAACGAAAACGAATGAAAATATATGAAGCCATCGAAGCGTATAATATATATGCAAATTGAGTTCTTGAGTGCAAAGTTAATGTTGTCGAACTATAAAACGTAAGGATGTTGCATAACGAATGTATCCGAATCCTTTTAATTAATAAAACCTAATAATGCAATGTATAAGAAACTCATGAAAAAAGCAGTTTGTTCAGACTTTTACCTTTCGATTAGGCTCCTTCCAAAGCAAAGTTGATGTGTGCATGTGTTGCCCAATACACATTTATATAGTCTAATCTTTGCGTCGTACGATTGTTCTAAATGTTGGTAAAATAAAAAAGCAAGTCACGCGTTGAAACCAAATAGAACTTGATGCGTATGTGATCTAGTTTAAACCCTTTACAAGAAGATTTCAATTGCAAAAAATTCAAAATTCATTATTTGAGTAACAGTTATACAGTGGACTAGTGTTGTTTTCAACTTTATATTAAGCAATCGAACTGGTAGTGGGTTCAAATTTATAATTATTTGGTTTAAAAAAGCATTTTTGCTTGTTGCACACGTATTTTATTACGGGTATTCACGTTCCGTTCCAATCTTGCTTGTTAATGAACTATGCCAAAAGCACCACAACTATGAAACACAAGTATTTTGCATATTGCAATTTTCCACAACAATAATGATAACGATAATTTATCACGATTATGAATGATTAGATATTCCTTAATTCCAATTTTACTAGCTATTCCACTACCTATTCCGAGAACGTTTGCAGCCAAATTTAGTCAAAGAGACCAGAAACAAAATGAAACAGCAGAAGAATACGCCGCTGAACTCAAGAGGCTGTATGATCGAGCGCACAAGCGTCGGGATGGAGCAACAAGAAAAGAAGATTTGGTAAGAAGGTTCCTTGACGGACTGCGAGATAAAGATGTAAGGTGGGAAGTAGAGTATGTGAAAGAGCCCAGGGATATCGATGAGGCAGTTTATCACGTAGTTAACTACATTCAAACTAGGAAGCGTCATCAAGTAGGCTCTAATCGGAGACAACGCCCCGTGCGCAGGACAGGTGGAACAGAAACAGATGAAGCAGACAGTGAAAATGAAAGCGATTCCAATACAGTTGAATTTGCATTCAGGGTTCCAAACAAGAGACAATTCAAGCGTAGTGAAAAGACTGAAACCAAGAGAAAATAGTATCAAACAGTAAGGAAGACAAGTGTCAATCAGGGTCAGATCAAAACAGAGGTCAAGGAAGATGTGATACAAGCTTTGACACAGAAAATAGAAGAACTAGGCAAGAAGTTGGAGACGGTAAATAATAAATCGACAAAAGATGACAACCGCAGAAGCTTTGTGAGATGTTACAACTGCAACGGAGAGAACCACTTTGCAAGAGAGTGTCCAAATAAACATCAGCAAGTAAACGGACCATTATACCACAGTTTTGACCCTAACAACAGAAATAACCTCTACCCAAACCCAAAACAAAGTAATCAGCCATTGACCCAAATGCGCAGACTTTTCAACAACCTTTAAACTACAAAGGACCCAACCAAACGGCCGGGGGGAGGTCACAATAGAAGAAAAGAGGTGAGAAGAAAGAAAAAAAAAAGAAAAAAAAAAGAAAAATAGAAAAAGAAGAGGAAAGAAAAGAAGAAGAAAAAAACCCAAGATGAATAAGGAATAATGTGATTTCATAACTTTTTGTTGTAAAGTCTTATATCAATTTGATGTTCAATTACTTGACATATTTGTACTGTATATAGGTCATTGCTAAATATTGGTTCTACAAATTTCATGCGAGTTTACAGATGCGATGTAAAGTACAAGATTTTTTATTTTTTTGTTCAACTTGCCATTTCATTGATGCCATTTACAATGAAGTTTCTCCATAATCACATGAAGATATCAATAAATGCCGGTTTGTGATGGAAACGTCATTTCCTATTCTGATGTGTACATCAGGAGATATGTGTTTGCTGCAATTATATTGTGTTATTGCGCTATTGATTATGTTTTACTGTAAACAATGCTCAATCAGATGTTAATACTTGCATATATGGGACTAGTACTTCAAAATATAATTAATGTGAAGCTGTTATGAAGGCACTCGTGAAAAGTAGAAAAACAAGAATCCTGTGATACAATGATGTTTGACGAGATAAATAGGGAAATTGTATATGTTTGGGGAAAATAACAGTATGGCGGAGAGCAGTATGAGAGTAATACAGTTTGGGCATTAATATTATAAGGAGTAGTCGACAGGATGTTTGCTGGTGCAAACGGGGTGAGAAAATTGCAAGGAGTACAGAGAGAGAGAGAGAGAAGAGAAAGGACTTAAAGAGCGAGCAACTATTCCGTCCAGATACTGCATATGTAACAGATTTAATGCAAAACGCTAGTACACGTTGGTAAAAGTAACATTAAATTTTCTGTTTTAGAAGCATGGAAGAGCAGATGAAGTCAGGCCATGGCTGGAACGACCGGAAACGGTATCAGTGTCTACGCTGCTACCATGTGACTGGTGAGGAGAGAGTCGGTCCCCGGTACCGGATCATGGACCACTTTCTTCGCCAACACCTTTCGCTTGATCAGGCGCCATTTCATTGCAAGCTGTGTCTGTTCCGCTGCTTCCAGCTTGAGGATTTACAGCGACATGTCACCAATTTCCCTCGACACAGGATGTTGCTACGAGAGAAGGGGGCGGAGGATAACGAAAGCTACCTTGTAAGGAATCCACACCTATACACGGTAGGACCTAGGGATGTTGCTCCAGTGGCTGAAGACACGCTGTCGCGGGCAGTGGAAATCAAATTCCTGACGGATTGGACTTTCTGGACAACATGATAAAGGCACAGCCATGTATGCCAGGACCTTACACCCCTGAAACATCAGCAGCAAGGCTGGAAACACCCAGACCAAAGGCGAGTACGCCATCATTAGTACACCATGCAGCACCATCTCCAGCAATCCTGGACAGCCTCCCGACTATCGAGGAGTGCAGACAGCTGAAGGGGAACAAATCAGATGCCTCCTCCTCATCGTCATCATCCTCTTCAAGCAAGACTTCATGCGAAGGCTGTCGTCAAATAATGAAGGAGATGGAAGGCATTAAGGGCATGCTGCAAGGTATTAAAGACCAGCTCGAGACGCAGGGTAACACCAACCAGCAGTTGGCCATGACTATGGTCAATCTTGCGGGAGCCATCACATCTATGCGTGCACAGCATGTCCAGATGCCTCATGCCGTTCCCGTGACACAGCCTACAATGCAGACAGAGGCCCCACAGCGGAGAGTAGCAGAAGGAATCCGGGAGCGCGGTCGCCATCAGGACCATAAAGAAAACAGGCGGCCACAGTGGCACAAGGAGAACAGCAACCACTACCACCACCGGGATCGCAGTCCATTGCACAGAAAATAGAAGATTATAAAATGATGTTAATGAACATTTATCACATATTTTATAGTTTTATCACAGTCAGTGCAAGGCACAATTAAATATCTAAATAGTTTCACAGTAATTTATAAGTAAATAATGAAACTTAACTTTGTAAATTTTATCACAGACATTGCTATATACTACACTAATATCTAATGTATTTGTATCCTGTGAATTAATAAATGATCTCCTTTATATCTAGAAGATAATAAGTATTATAATTGTATTGTGAATTTTTAGATGCTCAAATGAAAATCTAGTTCTTTAAGTGCACAAAGTTGGTGCTGACATTTTGTAAATATTTTAAAGATGTTGGACTTTGTTGTTAAAGTTTAAAGATTGTTTTATATATGTGTGTGTGTAACCATGAGTTTAAATGTTTTTAGGCATTAAAGAGGGACCTTTAATGTTAAGGAGGGGGTAATTTCCTGACCCCATGTTGACATTTTTATTAAATAGGTCACGAGTACATGTTTGTTTTTATGAACATGTTTTACATTTTAACTCTATGTCAAGTGTGATTTCTTATTGCATTCAAAACTAAACATCTTATTATCAATATCTACTATGCTTAATTTACCGTTTGTATGGTTCATATCCGTGTAAAATCCATTTTTGTTGGTGATTACAATCACATGTTTGGATAGACGCCATATTTAAAGGAAGTGACTTTTGACCTTTTTGTTGAATTATGGGTAGTGTACATTGACGACCACTGTCAAACTTTCAGCAGACGGTTTTATCTTGCGTTTTCGCAGTACATTTCTTCATCATGAGGAGGTTTGATTTTTTTCAAATAATTACAGTCATGTGTATTTATATGTTCTAAACCTTATTATTATACTTAAAGAAACATTTCCAGTCATTTTAATGAAGTTTTTATTGTTTAAACTTAAGGCGGTAACTCTGTTTATTTTTGAGGTGATCGGTTACGCTCGGAAGACGCGCGGATGGTGCGCGGTTGAGTTATTGCTCGGATTAATGTTATGACCGCGCAAGGCTCGGACCTGCTCGGAGCCTTAGTATATAAACCCTGTTTATTTCACAGTCTGGGACTCTGATTTTTTTTGGAATAAAAGGCACATTCTTATTACTAAATTTTTCTCTAATAAATATTATCTTTAGGCATTTTCATTAAAAGTAAGTTAGAAACATTATTCATATTTTTGCATATAATAGAGTTTTTGAATAAGATTTAAGACTAAGGTATAGGGATATTTAATCCTTCAGTTTTAAGATTGATTGAGCATTGTAAATGTGAGTTTGAGAATTGTATTATTTATGATAAATTGTTGAATGCATTGATGTAATATTGATGCAAGTTAGTTAAGAATAAAAATTTATTGAATTTTATTTGGTTGTTTATTATACTTATTATTTGAGAGTCATTAAATGACTCAGGCTATTATCTTCAGTTTATTTTAACAGAGTCCATTTTATTTAAAATGTTTAAATACAACTTAATGAAAGAAAAGTTGGTTTAACACCAAGAGTAGGCCCGCTATCACATTGCGTTAAGAAAAAGAAAAAGAAGAACCACTCGGCTCGTTACAATATATTCTGTAAAGATGATTTCGAGAACTCAAACTAGGTTTCAGTTTGGATCAAAAAGGGACCTTAGAGCTGAATGGCAATCATGCCCAATATGCCAGCACAATCGTTTTTCCTATTTACTTCGTTACTTATTTAAAACAACAATGAGTATACCCTTTCTGCTACTGTCAACTGCATGAAACATGTTGGTAATATTATCTGCATACGCATTGAACCAACTAATTAACTATCACTTAAATAACTTAATTACTGTAACGAATTATATTAAGTTTTAACTTGTCATCACTAAAAAGTATGGGAAAATGTAAAGTAACATCAAATTCACATTTTTTTTTGTTAATGATAGGTTTCTAATTGTAATATGACACCACTCAAGTGATTCATGCTTTTTACTATATTATTAAACAATTTTGTTTTACATTATTTATTCTCAGTCTCAAGTCATATAATCAAGTGATTTTTACCACCAATTTGTATATGACATTTTTTACGTTGTATGTTATGATGCACTGATCTTGTTTCTTCATTGATGAAACAATCATGTTAAACTTTGGACCAGTGCTAAATAATGAAACAATATTAACCACAAATTGAATAAATTCAGTTAAATACTATAATCAACTAAGATTTGTCAAAGAGCAATTCAGATCTGGAATTAGATAAAATATCAGTAAGGGGAAACTCTGGTTCAGAGTTCTTTGTCAAATCTGCAAATTTGCGTTTGACCATATATAGTGTGTTAACAATGATAGAAAAGTGAATTAAAAAGGAGCAGGGTGCAACACGCTGATATTTATCTCTTGATCGTTCAAATCAATTGTACTTGTAATTTTATACCACAAAACAGAAGTGGAAAATATACTTTTAAGCAGAATACATGATTCATACCAATAACAGTGAAATGAAAATGCCTATGAGCACAAATTATATATCTTGTTTGTGGTACAAATGTCATTTAAGTGTCACATATCATAAACAAATATATTAAAGAGTATTATAAAATGTAAATAAAACTTTAACAAGGTGATTTCTGTTTCACTTAAGTATTTTATTGCAAGAAAGTTTGTTAATGCACATTAAATATATCAGTGTTGGCATGTTATTTTAACTGATTTTAAAGCCGCCCGAGTTGATATTTCTCACAACAATTCGGTTATCTCAACTGACCAGAATTGATCAGTATTCGTCAGATACATTCTTAAGCTTAACTCTTCCATACTGATTTTCGCAAAAAGTGTGCCAAAACTGCCAAAGGCATCAAAAATACGAAACCTAATCATGTGCATAACGGAATCCTCAATACTATTATTAACCTGTGACGTATGCACGCTTCGGGTCACGTGAGCGCGAATTTCACGTGATTTCCACTTTCGCGCATTTCAAAACAAAGATGAACTACTAAATAACACAAGCAATGTACAAACGAATTATGTCTACGGATAGCCCTATCAGAGTGATTATAAATCATGTCTTTGTCTTAATGGATAAACGAGGATCATTGTGTATTGAATATCATGTTCGTAAAAAGTTAGAATGCAAGCTGATTGCATAGAAACGATTTCTCAGATCAGAGCAAATTCAATAAGGCCGATTTGTTGATTGAAAACAAAAGGAGTTTTTATCAAGCTTGATGAAAGTTTATTGAAACTGGATGTGTCATAGGATTTTTTAAATCCTCCAAAATTAACCCATGCCCATGCTTGCATGAACACAAGTTATAATGCAATCAGAATGATAAAATATTTAATCATCCTTAATCAAATCAAAGCGCTGTAGGCACTGTAGGCCTGGGTGTGACGTAAAATGCATTTACGATGTTTTGTCTGAATTTCTCCCTTTGTCCGAATTTATACGGATTGACCCTAGCGGTTGAGTGCAGAAGCTTAGAGACTGTAAGACAAGACAATAGTTGTGTATATACTACAGTGTACATAGACGGTGGAGGACAACACGATACTGGTTGTGGGAACGTTAACCATTTGTTCAACTCTTCAGATCTGGTAGAGGTTCGTCTACATAGGCGGTGAAGATGTACAGCAACAACAACATGGCCGCAAAATGTCCATTCCATGTTTCATGTCGTATTTCAAATTCACACGACATTAGTTAAGGTCACAAAATGACTTCGGATCCTTTCAATCATAACAGAAATTACACAGTTAATAATTTGAATTTTTTAATTTTTTAATGTATACGTTTATGATTATAATACGTAAGCATCTTCAATTGAATTATAAACATGTAACATGTGATAGCAATGTTTGGCTGTTATAGAAAAATCAAAGCTTAGAACTATTAGTTGAACTAATACTGGTTGATCATTCATTAAAACACAAAATAAGATAGATATATACCGGTACAATCATTGATAAAAATATGTATGTTTCTATAACATTTAAGATTTTTATTCAAATACAAAAAAACTGACAAGCTCAAAACAGTATCAAACTGTTACAGTAAATTTTGGGAACATCAACCTTTTATCATTTTTTTGTGCCTCAATATCATAATTTATATAAAATATTTATTAAACTAGAAGTCTTTCTATATTAAATAATAGCATTTGCTTGCTCAGCCAGAATTGTTAAACCCAGAGTTTGTTTTATAGACTGCAGTTCTCTTACTGATAATGGTCTTGTCCGGAGTAAGAGTCATACAAGGTATCATTGGGAGATGACTTGATGCTGAAAATAATTCAAGCATGCGAACTTGCAACAAGGACAAGTAGTTATCACTCATGCATGTTTAAGAATACGCAATAAACAATGTGTGCATTTAGACTTATTTAGTACTGTATATCAAAGATTTCCCACATCTTCACTTTAGAAGCAATATTATATCATATAATGCTGAAATACAAACCCCCTTTTTAATAAAATTCATGTTGTATCAAGAACATGTGGAAAATAATTAAAAATAATAAATAAAATGTACAAATTCTAGTCCAAACAAAGAGTAATGATTATTCAATTATAAATACCAATATATAGTTTGGATAGTTTTGAAAACAACGTAATTTCATTTTCAACAGAGGACTATACCGTGGTAAAATAATTTGTAAAAGTAAATAATATGGCTAATAGGTCATAGCGAATGAACGTTGACAGTGCTCTTTATATCAACGTTTCGGTAGAAAGCTTGGCGTTAGTTCAAAGCGCGTCGTATACAGTCTTAGAATAATAGAATGATAACCTTTTAAGAAGTAAAAAAGTAATACAAGCAAAGATGGCGACCATTAAACACGAAGCCTATCTTGCGAAGGATTCCGGAGAGAGTCGATGTATTGCGATGGCTAATAAAAGCGTTAGTTCAAATGATCCTCTATTGTTCTTATAATATCTTTAAATAAAAGGCGAGAAGCCATAACATACAGGCTATATATATATACACAAATATATATATATATATATATACAAAAACGCTGTATTTATTTTCTGCCGAAGCTTTCGACCTCACGGTCTTCATCAGCGGCCATTTTTTATTTTCAGATGTTTTATTATGAACGGAAATGACGTCGTGCATTTCCGGCGTCTTCGTTATTTACGCGCCCTTTTTGTTCTCTCTCCTCGCCGCATCGGAGAGCGCGATCGAGCTCGCGAGCGTCTCTCAGCGCGCGCGCGCTATCGCGCTCTATCTCGCTCTAGGCTCTCGCTCTTCGAGTCGACGCTCTATCTTCTCTCTCTCTCTCTCTCTCTCTCTCTACTATATATATATATATATATATATGATATATATATATATATATATATATATATATATATATATATATATTCGGAGTCTTCATTTTCAGGCTAAATGTACAGGAAAACATTAGTGAATGAATTTGCAAATAACTGTGGAATATGGGATTTAAACCAAAAGTTACGTATTTCTAGAGATGGAAGACGACCATTTGTAATTTGTACTTATCGACGCTTTGCCTCAACTCGTGTTAAATATGCACGAAATAAATTGCTATTTTTGTGAATTTCAATTTATTTTGCGTTCAACTTCACTCTTGAAAACAGTGAATAAATGAGCTATTCATATTTACAAACAATGTTTTGTTTAGCTGAATTTGCACTGCTATGAGAAAAATGTTTACTTACAAGTGTTTGTTATGTTTTATTAATTCTTTTCAGTGAAAGATTTAGCTTACTGTAAAACGAATCACTCTGAAGCTTTGTATTGATCATAACATTGGGCTTACACCTACTTTAATGTTGTGTTATAGTAGGGGTTGTTTTTCATTGTTGTACTGTTCGTAACGTGCCATTCATAAACGACTTGATGAAAGAAATGAAAACACGTTTGCATCTCTCCTGGGAATATTAATATTTTCACTTAAACCTATATTAAATATATTTTATTTGAATATGTAACAAACGGAAATTGACAACATTCATTTTCCAGGCTGAGCAAAGAATGTTGTCGGTCGGTTCTACAAAGATTGACATTTTTACCAAGATAAATACAACTCATGATTGGTCAAATCAAGAATTGGTTTACAATTGTCTTCTTGTCTAATTTGCAAACGTGTTACAATGCGTAACTTTTTAAATACCAGTTTACTAGATCCCGTGTATGGTAAGTTATTATTGTTATTACATTATCTTTTAGTTTACTTTACCCCTTTTAACAAGGGAAATATGCGACAGAAGCCTTTATTTACGTCCAGATAAATTACAAAAATCTCTTTGGTGACCTGACTGTATAAACGTATGTTTTTTTCAACTGCAATGACTCCGTAACGATCCCTGATCGACAAAAACATCACATAATTATGCAATCAGCGCAAGCAAGCCTTGTAAACAATGTGCATGTGGTTGGTTGGCGTCACCGTGAATTTGTTTCCTACTCTAAAATGATGTGATCCTCAGGTTGTTATATATAACTGCGCTTTTGGACACATTAATTTCAGTAGAATATGAGCTCAAATTTGCTTATTGTATACTCAAAGAATATAAACATGGTCAGTCAGTGCCAATGATTCGCGAGATACACGTTTGCTATCTGTTTAGTACTGTTTTGCAAGCATGGTAGTCTTTAGACCACCGTGTAGATAAATGGAAATGACATTGAATTTTACTGTCTTTACTGCTATTTCACTTCAATTATGATGATATCAGGTTGTTTGTTATATATTTTTTTTATATTTTATTATGAATTTTGGAGCTCTCATAACCAGTTTAAACCCCAAAAACCGTGCAAAGGCGGTGACCCCAGTTTCATTGATATGTTGTGTGTTTGAGGTGTATGTGTGCGTCATGTCTAGTTTATGTGTCTTGTGTCGCACTGTTAGTAGGTTTTAAACAGAAGGACTGTAGGAAAAAATCTCTCCAGCTTCTACTGCTAACAGTCATTCTTTTATGTGTATGCTATTAAATATATTCTTCATAGTTCCTTTATTCACAGATATCCCAAGTCAGCAACTGGTAAATGGCAGCCGCCATGGATTTTTGTATGTTACCAAGTTAAAGTTAAAGAACTACAGTGGAAATTGATTTTGTACCAGTCAAATAAATTATGTCTACGTCAAGTTCCGTCAGACTTACTCGAGGACTTCAAACAAATTATATTCTAAAATGAATTAGTAGTACATAATCAGTTGATGATGAATGATAAGGTGATTACAAATTTATTTGTTTCACATTCAACCAAATTACACCGAATACAAAGATAAAATTCTTAACTTGTAATGTAAAGGAATAATTTCCGATGCCTATATTAAATGGTTGAGCAAGTATTTGAAGATACTGAAGATAACTTAAAGATATGTTTTGATTGAGCAAGTATTGGAAGTTAATGAAGATAACTTAAAGATATATTTTATTTTCAATGATAACATTTTCAAGTTCTAACATTTATTTTCGTCCCTGTGCAAGGTGCTGGAGCCTGAAATACATCATATCATCAAAATAAATTATATAGTGTCGTTAACTCATATAAAAAGAGAAGACATCTAGAAAGAATTCTAGAATTTAAGTGTCCATATGTCATTTGTAGATCTATGAACGACCCTTTGAAGTTCTGATGCGTAGAACAAAACATACTGTCATTAGCGGTTAAAAAGTCAAGCATCAGAATAGGACATAATAATTATTCAGTGCGGACATGATAATTTGAAATGCTTTTTTTATTTGGCACAATCTTATATTTTTGCAAGTGAAATTCGAAATGTATTTTACAACGCTACAATAATTATTGGGTTTACTGTCATGTTTTTAGTGAATCCATGTAGTTATCAAGAATATGTTGTCAAAAGAAATGAATTTAGGGTAATGACCGAAGAATGAATAAAACAATAGTGCACTTACTCCTTGCATGCTGGTGCACACAGAAGTGGAGCGGCCAGACTACCGCCTGGGATTGCTGCGAGGATGTGTGGGCATTCAGCCTCACATTGGGCCTCGGTGGCATCTGAGCCCAGGGCGGCCTGCAGAGCTTTCGTAACGTCGCTCACTGAAATTAGCAGTATCGAAATAGCATCTAAATTCGTCAATGCGTTAAATTATAGTTTCTGTAGCTTTTTCGTATAAGTTGTTATCCTGTTTGAACCTTGCATTTGAAAAATAAAATAGTGTTATATAGGAAGTTTAAAAATGTCATTACCTACAGTTTAGATCAAATATAGGCTTTATATGAAGGCTAAAAAACATAATCGTTAAATATACCATACACAAGTCTTTCTTTTGCGAAATAAAAAGTAATTTATCAAATATGGTTCGCTTTGGTTTGAAATTAAATGATAACATAATGGTTATTTCTGTCACAACTCACAGTGGAGCTGGAAGGATCCGAAGATGAACCTCTCCTCAATGCTGGCACAGTAGACCATTGGCAACAGAACAAGCAGACACACGGCGAATTTCATCTTGGGATCTAAAGGAGTGTTCTTTTAAATTATATTCATTTGTTGCTAAAACGTTTGCGAATATTGTTAAGTACCTCGTTCCTTTGCAATGCCTTGTCATAAATAATAGACCTCATGGTATAATAAGGTATGCATGTGCAACTGAAGATTCACTGGGATATATTTGCTGATAGTTCCGAAACACTTATATGGGTTAAAGATACGCTTGCATAAAGATGAACAACCTGTAAAATATCACCATGTACAATAACAGGTTTAAACTTCAAGTATTTCAAGTGATGAATACAATCGATATGGATCGATAAACTGTGCCGTGGCATTGTACTTTACGCAGTAACATTTTTCTTTACATAACACTTTTTATCGACGTTATATGAGATGACCGTGTGGCTGGATTGATTCTGTCCAATATGGTCGAAAAATGGAAATTAATGTGAGTTTTATGTTACTTCAATTGACGCTTTGGTTGTTTTTTGGTACATAAAAAATCCTTATGTCTGAGTTAAAAGTAAGGCAATATTTTAAAGACCGATTATTAATTTTCTATTCATATTTTAAAAGCCGCGACTAAACATCTGAGCCGTATAATATTGATGCCACATCTGAGACATTCCGTCATCTTCATTAACATTATTTCAGGTTTTGTGTAATGCGACAGACGGTCGGAATTCTAATATCTAAATGTATGCATTATCACTATTACATAAATATGCATGTTTGAATCATCTTCATTACATTGAAACCCCACAGGCAAAACTTTGTTTTCGGTATATAATAGTTAATAAAATAAATACATTAATAACGAGTCATTAACATAAGTTTTCTTTAAAAATGTCTGAAAAGAATTGAAAGCGAATTCAAAGAGTTCATCAACACGTAATTACTTATAAAGTATTCAATAATATATATGTTCTACTACTAACGAATGTGTTACTTTCGTCAATTTTTTATGCCAAGTAATTAAATAACATTAAAATGTAAGAACAAAATTTCAAGTAACAAATGAAGAAAGCGGCAATACAATTTCATGATATTCCCATCGTTTTGTATTCAGTTAATCCACTACAAAAAGCATTTACCTGGTCGTGAATCTCCACAAAAACTGATACTCTGGTCAGCAGACTGACCATGCTATATATACCGAAATTCTTGTGAAACAAACTCAGACTGACCTGTCCGAAATGGTCAGTTACATGTAGATAGCCTCGATGACGAAAAATAAATAAATGTGGACGGAATGGTCACGATTAATTATGTGATATCAAAAATGACTTTAGTTATTATATGTATCAAATAATGGCTTAAACAGAATGTTGTATCACACACCCGTTAGATATATTAAACAAAAGAGTCTTTTTAAAATAAAAAGTACTATCTTAAACAATATTTATATATTAATATTTAAGATTAAAAAAAAATATTTCGCTTGTGTGTGAAATTGATTTACAAACAATACACAAAATGTTTTGTTAAGAACGAAAAAAAATCCATAATTGTCCCTTATATTTTCTACAAACACTTGTAACAATTGACTTGCGTAATATTCCTTTTTTCATGTACAACTTTGAATCATTTAAGTTAAAAAATAAGTCAAAGCGTTCATAATTAACCAAGATTGTTTTTATTATTTTCTGCGTTCAAAGTGACGTCATTTAAAGTAGTCCGGTTGGTATGGTAAAACGGAATTGGAAAACTAGCGAGAATACGGGAATAAATTGTGTGCAGTTTTATATTACCGATTAATACAACTTGTATTTTTGGGAACATAAAGCAGGTATATAATGAACTGGAAGGATTCGAAGATGAACCTCTCCTCGATGCTAGACCATTGGCAACAGAACAAGCAGGCACACGGCGAATTTCATCTTGGGATCTAAACGAGTGTTGCATTTAATTATATTCATTTGTTGTAAAACGTGTTCCTACAGTGTGTTTTTTAATTGCCTTGTTGTTACTTCCTTGTCATTAATAAAGGACAACATAGCCAACCGTTTTCTTCTGATAGTGAAGCTGAAGATTCACTAAGTATATATATTTGATGATAGTCGTATAACGCTTAAAATATAGTCGAATTCTATGCCCGAAAAAACATCACTTGTAGCGCGACGACATGTTTAATTACAGGTTTAAACTAAAAGCACTTACAGTGTGTTGTGAATCAAATCGATATCGATCGATTTAACATGCATTATAAGTTTCATTTAAACAACACAGTTTTTTGCCGTTGTGGATGCCCGTATGACTTGACTGATTCTGTCTAATACTGTCGAAAATATGAAAATTGATTGCAAGTTTTATTCAATTTATATCATGACGTTTATTGACTATATACGTACTCTTATATATTATAAAATCTGCATTGAAGGCAATATTACAAATATCGACTATTTATTGTATGTTTATGTATTAAATGCCGCGACTCAACATAAGAACAGCATAATATTGTAGCCTCGATTTAGACATCCCGCCCTTTTCACCAGCAGTAATCTACGTGTTGCGTATTGCAACAGAAGGTCGAGATTCATATTGCCCAAAATATATATGCACATGGTAGAATCCGCTTTATTACATTGAAATTCCTTCACGCAAAACTTGTCTGCATTATACAATATATGCATTCATAGTAATTTACAGGCTACTACTTATAAGTATTTAATACTACATGTGCGTTTCCAAACTAATCGACCGTTTTACTTAAGGTACAAATTGTATGCCTAGTATGATAATATTACCAAAAAAAAGTGACTTAAAGGGATCTTTTCACGTTTTGGTTAATTGACAAAATTGAAAAAAGTTGTTTAAGATTCGCAAATTGTCGTTTTAGTTATGATATTTGTGAGGAAACAGTAATACTAAACATTTACCATGGTCTTATATAGCCATTATATGCATCTTTAGACGATTTAAAAACCTGAAAATTATAAAGCGTTGCAACGCGAAACGATTGAATAATTTGGAGGGTTCTGTTGTTGTCGTTTAATTTTGTGAAACTACGAAGATTGCTTATATAAGGTATAAAATGCGTCTGAAACACATACATGGCAGGATGGCCGAGCGGTTTAAGTGGTTTACTCCAGGAATCCGGGGGTCACTGGTTCGAGCCCTGCTGTCGGCTATTTTTTTGCTTTTTTTTATTTTATTCTTGATTTTTACTGGAGCTTTTTAGATCCAATGTTTACATTTATCAATATTAAGAATTTAATGACAAACTTCAAAACATGCCAAAATCTGTGAAAAGGCACCTTTAATATACACAATAAGAACAAATCAATACAATTTCGATACTGACATCGCTTTTAAACAATCGATGTTGTAAGGCTAGCACTTAGCTGGTGGCAAAGCTCCGAAACGTTCTTGTAAAATGCCGCTTCAGATTAAAAATCCATTATTTAACCAGAAAGAAATGATGTGTTAATGTATGGCTGGCATACTTGCGTATAGTTTATCAAAGCAAACACGTTTAAGAACTTTAACAGCACATATATTGACCGTTCGAGAGACGGGAATTGTGGCTAAATAAGTGATTTCAACAAACTTAATATTTATTTGAACAACAAACTATTGAAAATATTGAAACATAAATATTATTTTAATGAAATGCGCATTAGATTTTGGACGCTGCTCAAGCGTAAAACACGGTAACAATGTGCTATATTTCCTTAAATTCGATAATGAATAATAGCATTATCACATCCCATTTTGTAGTGACGTTTTAAAACGGTTACGTAAATGTAAAATATTGTGCTAATATTGTTTTAAACAAATTACTCCAGTTATATCGATAGGAATGGTGTAACGAATCTAAATTTAATACGAATTGCCTTACAGTATTTGATATTATGAGTTGTTCATAGGCCATTACTTTGTCTATTCATGTTTTGTACATATGTTTGCAAATGCTGAAATGTTTATTCGCATGTGCTGACCAAATAAAAACAGTGTTCCGTATAAACATAACTGCACAATATTTAAGGTGTTCCAGGTAGTGAGTACGTTGCTCTGCTTGAACCTGTTTACTTAACGATTTGTCGAACTACTATTTATTAAATATACTTTTGGTGTTGCTCATATAAACATGTATTATACATTAACATCCAGGCTGCGTAATTGGGCATTGTTAACCTTTATTACTGCTGCATCCTGAGATGCTTTTCGATGTACTACATGGTGCTAGGTTTTAAACAAATGTAAAAAAAATGCACGAAGCCGATACATGTATGTATTTTAATTCATCGTGCAACAAAAAAGTACATGTACGCATGTTGCTATAGTGTATTTTAGAACTTTATTCGAATAATTATTTGCTTCTTATTTTATTTAATATGCAATATGGAGTCCATTTTTATAGTAACGACTGTGTTTTAAACTAAGTTCAGGATTCGGCAAGCCATCAACTGGTACAAGCCCGCAATCTGTTTTTATGTGATCGTTATATGGCTGTAACTCAAGATATTTTTTTGGTAAATTTGCGTGTAAGGTTTTTTAATAAATATGTTGTCAAATGAGTATGTTCCCATTAAATTGATTATTGCTCGATTAAGTGTGAGGTTATGCAGCTTTTTTTATTCCCACATTGCTTGCCATTTTCCGAGGCGGTGGATCGTGGATTTTTGTTTTATGTGTATTGGCTATTTGGTCCTGTATCGTAAATGCTATTGGTCGCTTGCTCCAAATAAAGACCTCCCAGACTTGACTCGAAATAAAATCACTGATAATGTCTGCTGAGTTTCTTTTTTTCTTTTATATTCTACTTTGCCATTACATTTATGCATGCCTTGAGCTGCAATAATTCATTTGATATGCTCAACCTCGGTTTCAATTTGGAATTTAGTTACGAACCACGAAGTTACAGCGAGATATATGCATAATCTTCGTAGTGACCGCACGGCTTGAATAGCGGTTTTGGTGGCATAGGTTGCGTTTTACTGCTTGTTCCACTGGAATATAGGAATGTACACGATATAACACGTTGTATCTTCATTTTATCCTATTTTTGTATTGCTTTGTAAGTATTGAACATTTACTGATTGAACACTTGAGGTTAGAATCATCGCGTCTTCTGGATTGTAGGTCAGTCATGTTTGAAGAGGACACAAAGTGATTAGTTCACAGGTGGTTCCTCTCCCGGGATCTTATCACAAGGACGGCGTGATGTTTATTTTTACAACATGGATCGTGATAGGCGTGTGCCCTGAGAGGAACGGTCAATGTTAGGGGATAACAAAACTAGACTTAAAATGTGCACCAGTTGCCGGATAGACGACAAAGATTACTTATTCATCATTATTTTTTAATTATTGTTAATTATTGTATTATAATAAGATATAATTCCGTTGTTTCACCTACAACACATTCAGTGCGGATTGACATTTCTTTTATACCTAATGATAAAATATGACATTTCTGCAGTGAAAGAACAGCAGTGAAAAGAACAAATTGTTATTTTCATTGGTAAAAAGAACAAAATTTCGTTACTCCTTTTTCTATTTTTAGATTATCATAAATAATTTTATATATATATTCTATGATCACGAGTGAATTAAAATCGACATTCCACCGATTCTAACACATTTTCATTTTATGTTATGCTTTTTCACCGTTTATTTACATTGTTAAAGCGTTTAACTGGAGAATTTCGCTGGTATAATGACGTCATTTCGTGTTTTGAAATGTATTGAGGCACGCCACGGGAGAAACTCCGAGAAAGGGTAACCTTTCAGCAAAAAAGAAACAGCTGTTAATTATTTTCTTGAAAAGGGGGCATAAAAGAAACAGAAAATTTGTTTATGTCAGTGTAAGATCGTTTGTTATTTCACTCCTGATCATAGAAAAATAATATTTTCACTCGTGGCTGCGCCACTCGTGAAAATATATTTTCTATTATTAATTGTGAAATAACAAACGATCTTACACTGACATGAACAAATATCCTCTATGGCATGTCTTAATGTGTTTATTTAGTGGCTAAGGCATGGCATGAATAATTATATATGCATTGATTTTGTTTTAAACAGATGGTCAATTGTGTAATATTGCCGATTAGCGATCTAAAGATTTACAAAATCATTTTTGAGATATCGTTATACCAGCAGACAAGATATAATAGCCACGTCGAGTTATACATAAAAAAGTAATAATAATAATAGTATTTTATCCTAATGTTTTAATTAAGATCTTACGACCAAATGCATTAAAATGTTATAATACAGTGTAGCGCTTAAGTTGCCCTTTGTTTTTACAATTACTCGTGTGGCATATTGGATAAATCTTCATCACACAGTGTTGTTTCGATTTGTATCAATTGTGTTTTTTGTTTATAAACAATCGTCGAATAAATATCAATGACGTTAGTCAGAACGTTTAAATTTCATATTGATTTGTACTTTGAACATGCATCCGTGTATGATATACAACAAAGAACTTGTTAACAGCTGTTTTTTTTTCGGCGTAGCTGTTTAACGTCACATTTGACCTTTCAGGACCTTTACAGAAAGCCAATAAAATTTAAAAGTAATTTCCCGCCAGTAGGTCCAAATGAATTTAATCAAATTTAACATTGGTTAATTTGAAAGAAAGCCCCATTAAACATTGATCACATCACTTCGAAATATACAGAATACATTGAACGCATTCACGATTCCCAAAAGCTCTTTGTAGATGTGTAGCTAGGGTTTCTCGGCAGTGTAAGATCAACAATTAGAACATCGTCAGCTATAAATAGGACAGCATATTCTGGGAAAACGATTAAATAATAGTTTAAAAACGTTAATTTTAAATCAGTTATACTCAATCCATTATATATTAATAGATTAATTTAATAACTATGTATTTTCTGTATTGTATTTGACATTTGTCGTGATTCTGTAAATAGTTTGCGAATAAACACGTGTATAATTAACGTTTAACGCGATCGTGAGTTTAAAGAAAACGAATTATTTTGAGCCAGCCATGTGTAAACGTTATAGCTAGCATGATATATAAACAGCATAGAAACTCTAGAGATTAATGAATCTCGCTCTTATGCGTAAATATTCATTTTGCACATTTAATAAACTTTTCAACCAGAAATTACAGAGCCACTTCAGTGCACATAATATGTTTGATAATTCATTCGTTTGTTGGATATTGTTTTCTGTTTTCAGCACATATTAAGTCATATCGTGGAAATTTAATTAACCTTACCATGTGTTCATGGGCGAACTCACGTATTCAAGTGCTCTTACGTCACGGATCCGGTTATGTGCCCATACCTACTTTCGAGAATCATCGTGAAATTATTGATGTACTTAACGAACAAACATGCCTAAGCTTATTGAATTCGAGAAAAAACAATAATCAAAAGGGAAAAATTATATGTGAAATCACGTCCGTACATATAACATCATTAACTTAGGAAAGGAAACAACGAAATATAAAGTTAGGTGTGATGTTTGGTATACATGTGTCATTAAAGAGCAGGGTGTAATTAAAGAGCATGTCAAGTTTTGAATATATCTACTGAAACGTAATGATATAACCCACAAACGTTTTACTGTAACAGAACGTTTTTTTACGAAAAGTGGTACAGAAACTACACGCCGAATATCTTTTTAAATATATTTCTTGTTAAAGACTACTTGTGTATAAGTCAACTATTAATGGGCTATTTCGAATGAAAATGTATGTCGGTCATTACTCTTCAATCGCAAAGATTTTGACCGCTAGATAGTTTTGATCGAAGTGAATGATAAGGAACATGCCTGATTAATTGTGTTGTTGTATACTAACGTTTTGCACTTGAATGAGCTGACTAATAGTGATTGTGACCATCAAGCTATATTAGTATTAAAGCCGTAAAGACCAAAAATACACAGTTAAAATAATATTAATACTTTTTGTTGGTCCTTTGTCTACGCATAAGTAGTTGAATCCTGCTCAGATGTTCAGTAGAATTACTGTGTAATAAGTATATTGACATTTAATTTCTAGATTAACCGCAAAATAAGGTTTTACACGTAGCCGATTTCAGTGTGCGACTATCAGTGTGCTATCAAGCAGTGCGTTGGGTTCGGTGACCAACTTGCAAAAGTCGTGATCGAAAGGAGTGGCAATCATAGAACGTTTAATGCCATGTACAGAAATTTATAAGACAAACAAAGGGTTTGTGTGAAAGGAAAGTTCAAGCCTTCACCGTTTTGGTGCTTAACACACGTGCGACGTTTAGCAGTAAATCATTAATAGATAGTTGCACATGTGACTGTGGAAATAATGACAGTTTTGAACAGACTGAGCATCGCAATAGTCACAAAAGAGTAAAGTTTTGGAACAACACATTCGGTTAAAACGTGTATGGAATTTTATTTAGACGGGCGGTTTACTAGTTGCCAACAAACAACAGTTCCTGCAGTTTTATACAATAATAATAACATATAAGCAGGTTATATCTAAACTACAATTGCAAGGGTTAACTTATTTGCAATAAATTGATTGTCGTTTGGCGACCGTAACTTTTAAAATGTCGACATCAATATAACGTCAGAAAATACAAAACACATGTTGAACATGTTAAATTATTTTGTGAAAAAGCTCCACTGTTCTGGCCCAAAGACATTTCAGTGATAAGTCGGGCTTTCAAAATCAGTTTGAAGTCTCTCTCTTTGGTCCATTTTCAGATATGACAGTCTGGCTTTAAAAAGAGTTTGGTGGCAAAGTGTCAACAGCGTGGTTACATTTTGCTTATATATGACCCACAGAAGACAGATGTCAGACGCACAACCCATGCTTGTGACAGTTTACCCGACATACCCTAGCACATGTGATCATCATGTGATTAACCTTATAAGCGTTGAACCGATAATAACGACACAGAATTAGGAAATTGAGTTAAGGCTTATATGTCTTTTATTATTTATAATCCGATGGCCTGGTCTTTGATTTCAACATATTATAACTTTGTATCACACAAACTTAGCTGTTTGTTAAACCTGTTTAAATTTTCGTGTATGCATACCCAACCGAAGCCCTCAACCCAAGCAGAGAAAATACAGGCCTTTTATTGAAATACAATCGTAGTGGAAACATTGAAATCTCGGTTGATTCAATGTAAAGATGTAATCCAAACCTACTACATTACTTATTGACGATGCGAACAGCATCGTCCAAGGTATCATAACCATACAAAAATTTATCACAATGGCAATCTATGTAAAAGACCGAGCCAGTCCGATTGAGATAACTCGATTTTTCAGTTACTTCCCTTTTGCATTCGCCACTGCGTAGGAGATTGCTCGTCATTGATTACATTCTCCTAGCAGAGTTGTCGTTTCAACATTCAACAATGGCCGCCTCCATGAGAGTCTCGAGTCAAAACTTTCTTACTGCATAAATTGGCTTGTTTCGCTATTTAGAAGCTGTCATTTATGATAAATGAATTATTTATTCACTAAATCTCCGCTAATGACAACAAAGGATGGAATTCGAAGGATATATTCGATGTGAATGGATCACTTTCTATGGCTTCGCCCATGAGAGACTTGATAACACTCGTGTCAAAACTTTCTTACAGCTTAAATCGGCTTGTTTCGCTATTTAGTAATGCAACAATTAATGGAATTCGAAGGATATATTCAATGTGAATGAAGCACTTTCTGGATCTCGACAGTTTGACAAGGCAAAACTGGCATACTGATGATACTGGTATTTTTAGTTATCAATTTAAGTCACATTTTGCTTTATAAATTGTGTTTAAGCATTTTGCGACTTATTGAATGGCTATGATACCCGATATCAACATGTCATATGGGATTTGCATATCACCAAGCTGTCCTGAAATACAACATTGAATACATACTCTTTACTCAAATGACTGGTAAGTATGAATCCTATCTTCTTTCTTATTAAGTAGTTGATGTCATTACAGTCCAAATAATTAGACGTAATTTACCGTTTAGTCCATGTATATTGACCTCATATTGATAGGAGTAGATATTATGTTAAAAGGGACCTTTTCACAGATTTTGACATGTTTTGAAGTAGTCATTAAATGCTTTATATTGATAAATGTAAACATTGGATATTAAAAGCTCCAGTTAAAAAGCCAGAATAAAATTCTTTAAAAAAAAGTAGTCCGCAGCAGGGCTCGAACCAGTGACCCCCTTAGTCCTGGAGTAAAAACGCATTAGCCTGCTCGACCATTCTGCCAAGTATAAATGGTTGACGTATTTTATACCTAGTATAAGCAATCTTCGTAGTTTCACACAATTAAACAGCAACAACATAACTCTCCAAATTAATCAATCGTTTCGCATTGCAAAGCTTTATAATTTTTAAATCGTTAAAAGATGCATATAATGGCTATATTAGACCATGGTAAATGTTCAGTAATACTGTTTCCTAAAAATAACATAACAAAAACGAAAATTTGCAAATCCGATACAACTTTTTTCAATTTTTGTCAATTTACCAAAACGTGAAAAGATCCCCTTTAAAGTTAAATGAACCATATCCCAGTAAAAGAGACATTGAAGCGATTGTGGCCAGTTTAGAACCAGTTCAGCCTGCAGTTGCTTGACAGCTGTTTGCTTAAGGTAGCGCACCCCTAATGGGCACATATCCAAATATGATTTAATTAATTATTTTCCTAATCAGCATCATTTCACTGAACTACATGCAAATTTGTACGTAGCCTTTCCATGCTTTTAAAAAAAATATTCCGATTTTTACAAAACCACCCTCACGCTCGGCTTTTGTCCAGTTTATTTTCACCCCTGGGGTATATAAAAGTTCCATAATTCATTCAAATTTCCAAATATGGGCATGCAGTTGATGTGTACAGATGCAGTAAAGGTGTTTAAAATTTAAACAAGATGAAATAAGTATTCTTTTACAGACATTTATTTTTTACAAATTTTTATCTATGGAATAGCGCCATGAGATGTAAGTGATATCAGCCAAATAAAAATTGGGTCGGTTAAAAACAAAGTGTCATAAAATTCAAAATAGTATCATTTAAGTTATATTTTAAACTAATTTTTTTTTATAGAAACACTGTATACAGCAAAATACCAAGAAATAGACTGATTTACCGTTTACTTTTTGAAATAAAAATAAAAATGCAACATGCATCATTCGTATTTTCAGCAGTAAATTACCCAATTTAGCCATACAGTTGTTTTAATTTTAAAAATTGAAGGATAGTGCAGACACTTATTAAAATATTTAACAATAAACATAGCTTATATGCTATATTAAATCAAATTACATTAGAAAAGAAATAAAACGCGTCGCAAAAAGTATGCGATGTCGGCAGATTTCGAACCTGCGCGGGAAGATCCCAAAAGATTTCTAGTCCATCGCCTTAAACACTCGGCCACGATAACTTCACAGCAGTGCAGCCTTAAATTCGATATCCATAAGTAAACAGGTAAAAAGGCTCGTCGATCTTTGAAGAAATCGCGAAATCGTATTTTTCAGATGATAATTGGATCAAAGTAAATATCTATAGTGAAAATAATGTATTCTTAATGAATTAGGTAAACACATATCAAAATTCGAAGTTTGAAAAAAAAATGCATCTCTCGGAAATAACCGATCATTGAAGATCGTCAATGATCTAAAATAAATCGCTGGAAATCATTAGAGGTGCGCTACCTTAAGAGCGGTTTTCTGACAATGACAAATAGTTTAATTGGATACTGATTAGACTGCCCTTTTCCTGTGACCTGGCTAATTAAATTCAGAAGCCTGGTAACAGTTTAACGTTAATGTTACCAATGTGTCAGACCAGGGTCTGGATTTTGAAATCTAGGACATGCATGGTCAGAAGATGTCATTAAAGATTAAACATTTTTGTAAAACACATACAAATGCATACAAATATAAATAGTAAAATGCACTAAGTCAGAAGGCATTTGACTTCGGCTGGTGCCTTGGCACACCAGGTGTTTTGGTTGCAATAGTTTGATGGACTCACTACTTGGATGTGTAGTTACATTATTTACAATATATCAAACAGTATTTAGCATGAACTAATGATTTTTTCAAACATAAATAATGGATGTAAAATGCTTGAAGGAATAATATTTAAGATTTAAGAAGGCATTTTCTTTTTGTTTTAAAGGATATCTTTGAAAATTATATTTTTCATGATTTTTTTGGCAACAAGGGGTAATGCATTTTTAAAAAATGTGATTAATATTCTGACAAAAAACTGGTACCATGAGTAGCATGAAACAATAATTTTTTTAAACATTTGTAATTGATGAAACATGATTGCAAAAATAATATCTAAGGTCATATAAAGCATTTTTATGCCCCCTTCGAAGAAGAGGGGGTTTATTGCTTTGCACATGTCGGTCGGTCTGTCGGTCTGTCGCTCCGTCCACTAGGTGGTTTTCCGGATGATAACTCAAGAACGCTTGGGCCTAGGATCATGAAACTTCATAGGTACATTGATCATGACTCGCAGATGACCCCTATTGATTTTCAGGTCACTAGGTCAAAGGTCAAGGTCAAATTGACAAAAAACATATTCACACAATGGCTGTCACTACAACGGAGAGTCCATATCGGTGACATGCATGTTTTACATGTTTATTTTATTTTAATAGGTTTCTCTGAAAATTATATTTTTCATGATTTTCTTTTTGCAACAAGGTGTTATGAAATTTAAAAAATGTACGGGATTTTTAGACCAAAACTGTACTATGATAACACTATGATGCACTTCGCCAAAACATTTATAATTATATTGTTTATTCTTGAAAATGTATTTCCCCTATTCACTAAAAATAACACTTTTGATCAGAAAATTCATATATTATGATGTTTACTCTTATTTTCAAGAATCATAATGCCTCTTTTTAGTTGTATTTAGCCACAAGTTCTCGTCAGCCACTTAAGGGTTATATGTTGCCTTTCTTTTACTAAATGCAAAATAAATCTACACTTTGAGACATTCATAAAATATTTTATGTCTTTACAACACCGACAGGCTAATAAATTTATATATAAAGTACTTCCATACTAACAGGACCATTCTAGGCGGGCAACCTAGCAACCTTGATTTGTTCATATCTTCCTATCAATCTGTTATATGTGTTATGAGGTCATTTGTTTGGAGAACATTTAATGTTTGTTATAACTTTTAAATAATTCAATGTTCAAAGTGATATTGTTATTGACCGATAAACAAACATACTGATTAAAAGGGAATATTTTATTAATTATTTGCATTTTATCTTACATGAGAAATATTTGCCTAAAGGTTTTTAAACTATAGAGAAATCTATATACAATTAATAATTGACGACGTTTAACAAAAAAAAAGAAATAGTAAAATGGTTTCCGGATGATAACTCAAGAACGCTTATGCCTAGGATCATGAAACTTCATAGGTACATTGATCATGACTCGAAGATGACCCCTATAAATTTTCAGGTCACTAGATCAAAGGTCAAGGGCACAGTGACCTGAAATAGTAAAATGGTTTCCAGATGATAACTCAAGAACGCTTATGCCTAGGATCATGAAACTTGATAGGTAGATTTATCATGACTCGCAGTTGACCACTATTGATTTTCAGGTCACTATATCAAAGGTCAAGGTCACGGTGACCTGAAATAGTAAAATGGTTTCCTGATAAAAACTCAAGAACACTTATGCCTAGGATCATGAAACTTTATGTGTTCATTGATCATGACTCGCAGATGACCACTTTTGATTTTGAGGTCACTAGGTAAAGGTCAAGGTCACGGTGACCCAAAATAGTAAAATGGTTTCCGGATGATAACTCAAGAACGCGTATGCCTAGGATCATGAAACTTCATAGGTTCATTGATCATGACTCGCAGATGAACCCAATTGATTTTCAGGTCACTAGGTCAAAGGTCAAATTCACGGTGACCCGAAATAGTAAAATGCTTTCCGGATGATAACTCAGAACGCCTATGCCTAGGATCATGAAATTTCATAGATACATTGATCATGACTCGCATATGACCCCTTTTGAGGTCACTAGGTCAAAAGTCAAGGTCACGGTGACCCGAAATAGTTAAATGGTTTCCGGATGATAACTCAAGAACGCTTATGCCTAGGATCATGAAACTTCATAAATACATTAATCCTGACTCGCAGATGATCCCTATTTAATTTCAAGTCACTATATCAAAGGTCAAGGTCACGGTGATCCGAAATAGTAAAATGGTTTCAGGATGATAACTCAAGAACGTTTATGCCTAGGATTATGAAACTATATAGGTACATTGATCATGACTCGCAGATGACCCCTAATGATTTTCAGGTCACTAGGTCAAAGGTCAAGGTCACAGTGACTCAACTTTGAAAAATGGTTTCCAAAGGATAAGTCAAGAATGCTTACGCCTATGATCATGAAACTTCTTAGGTACATTGATCATAAATCGCAGATGACCCCTATTGACTTTCAGGTCACTAGGTCAAAGGTCAAGGTCGCGGTGACTTGACTCACTAAAATGGTTTCCGGATGATAACACAAGAAAGCTTTCGCCTAGGATCATGAAACTTCATAGGTACATTGATCATGACTCGCAGATGGCCCCTATTGATGTTCAGATCATTAGGTCAAAGGTCAAGGTCACAGTGAGTCAAAACAGTTTAATGATTTCCGGATGATAACTCAAGAATGCTTACGTCTAGGATCATGAAACTTCATAGGTACATTGATCATGACTTGCAGATTACCCTTATTGATGTTTAGGTCACTAGGTAAAAGGTCAAGGTCAAAGTGATTCAAAGCAGTAAAAGAGTATCCAGATGATATCTCAAAAATGCTTAAGCCTAGGACCATTAAACTTTATAGGTACATTGATCATGACTGGTAATTAACCCTTATTGATTTTCAGATCACTTGGTCAAAGGTCAAGTTCACAGTGACTCATAACAGTAAAAAGGTTTCCTGATGATAACTCAAGAAAAGCAAGGCCTAGGATCATGAAACTTCATGGTAAATTGATCATGACTGGCAGATAATCCCTATTGATTTTCAGGTCAATTGGTCAAATGTCAAGGTCACAGTTGCAAAAAATGTATTCACACAATGGCTACCACTACAACTGACAGTCCATATGGGGGGCATGCATGTTTTACAAACAGCCCTTGTTTGTCTTATGTTGGTGAATGTTCATCTCTGTCAATTCTAGGTTAAGTTTGAAAGTAGGTCATATGTGGTCCAAACTAGGTCAACAAGCCAAATCACAGAAATGGTTAGTGAACACTCCAGAGGTCACATTTTCTTCCAGATCTTCATGAAAATTGGACAGAATTGAATGTTATCTCGATGAAATAAAGTTTCAGTTTGAAAGTTGTTAGTTTGTCAAAAACTATGTCATTAGGTCAAAATATAGAAAACTTCCTTTACCTTTCTACAGGTCACATTATCTTCCTGATTTTCATGAAAATTGCTTACAATGTCCATCTTAATCAAATCAAAAGCTGAATTTGCAAGTTGGTCCTGGCAGGCTAAAGCTAGGTTACAACTTAGTCAAATCATACACAAGTTTTTGACACCATAGAAGGAGTTTTGGGTGTGCGATACAGGGCTATCTTGTTGTAGTAAGAAAGGGACGGTATTGTATTTGTTTCAAAAGTAACATTTTATTGTTATTGGAAGTAACTGAGCAATTATATGATGTCATAGTTTTGGTTATTTTGCTCACTTGTTATGATGTGACAAGGTGAGCTTTTGTTATCACTCTTTGTTGTATTTTATCCAGAGTTTATTGTGAACACATAAGATATCATTTTACAATGTTTAAATTTGGGTGTCACCTCTTTGCCAGATTCTAATGAAACTAGTCACCTCTATGCCATTTTTGGTTTCATATTCTATCAAAAATTAGGGAACTAGGTCAAATATAAGAAAAGGTCTGTTAATACTTTAGCGGTCACATTCTCTCTCTGATCCACTTGTAAATTGGTTAGAACATTATTTTAAATGATTTCAAAGTCAAGCATGAAAGTAGCATATTTAACATTTAGGTCACAAGGTCTAGTCTCAGTGATTAACAGGTCACGTTCCAAAGTGGGTCATGTGATTCCAAGCATTTGATCAATAACAAAAATCATTAAAATCCATGTTAAAACTTACATGTTTTACCTGATCTTCATGGCAGTTGATCAGAATGTTCAAATAAATAAAAGAAGGATCTCGGTAACAAGACTCAACTAGATCGGATAGACGCAAATAGTTTGTTCATACTCACAATGCCTTTTTTCTAGATCTTCATGAAAAATTAGTTAACACCACTAGGAAACAATCAGTTTCAGGTGAGCCACATTGTGCTGTTAAAGCTATGTATAGTATAAATTGTTACAAAACCTTGTTTATCAATAAAAATAAATGAATAAAATGGCTTTCTAAAACTTGTAGTCTTGGATGATATATTCATCAACTTGTAATCTACGACAATCTTTTGAGAAGAAAAACAAAGTTTGATTATTATTATACCCCAAAATACTTTGATTGGGGGCTAGCACAGGAATTCTCAATTATGTTCCTCGAAAAATAATGGGTTAGCATATTGTTGCTGTTTTATTCATTTGTCTGGACCATTTCTCCCAAAAGAATTTTAAGTTCAAATATGAGATATTTAGGTAAATAAATTTCATTGAAGGGATGCAGTGTCCAAGAACGAAAACGATTGCACCACAACCATTAACTATTGACCTGCGGATAAATGACAAGCAATAAAAATTACACAATTGCGGTGATGTAGATTAACTTAAATGGATGCTTATTTATGCTATGCTTTCCGGTGATTTATACAGAAATATCAGTGAAATAAACTGGTATTTCACTTTTTCAAACAGTGAAAAATAACAGTGAAAATATCGATATTTTTCGCATTTTTTCTGGGAAAATCGATATGCCACCGAATCCAACAAATATCCTCTATATATCCATCCTCTTCAAAAGCATCGTCAAACCAGTACTTTCAGTACTTTGATTTTAAATTCTGATATACTTGGCTGCTAATTTTGCGTACATGAATCCCATTTACATGATGTGACGATTTCTGAAACATAAGAGTAAATTAGTTCATTTTGAAAAATAAATGATAAAAGAATTATTGACAACCCTACATTTTAAGTGATTCATGGACAAAGGATATTTACAAAGCCAGTTTAGTGTCTAAATGATACAGGGTCATACATGCAACAAAACACGTAACATTAAAGCGGGCATAATACGATTTTAATGTAAATATATTATTTGCTAATTCGTAAACCAACACATGACTATCAAGTTAAAAATATAGTTAATATATCATAGTAGACCATCGATTAAATTTGTTTCACATGTATGCCTTGTTTTTGTGACGAGACAAAAAGCCATCTTGTTTGCGCGAGTATTCTTTTCTTTGGTGCAAATCACTATTTGTTTCATATGTTCTTCTTCGTCTTTGGTGTGTTATGCCCTTGATAGAAGGGCCGTCTTTGTAGCCATCGAAAATCAATGTCGCTTGTGCGTTATACCTTACACTGAAATCTGCTTAAGACTTGGCTATTGCGTTACATGAGTCTTTACCCCATAGACTCCAAGACATGTTACAACAACAGACAAGTCTAAAATAATGAATACAAGGTTGTACTGGGGATAAATATTTACAACGAAACTTGTAATATTGTTTATATAAATTACAAAAAAAACAAAAACAATTATACATTCGAAAACTCTATAATTTTCAATTAAAATGTGCTTACCATAACTGTTTATAACTTTAAAGGAGACATTTACAATACCTCTAATGCATTTAGAGGGTGATAATGTTAGAATGATCTTTGACTCCATCCCTTGTGTAGAAATAAAGTTTCTATAGCAACATGGGGTTTATTTGAAATGCTTTCTCAAAGAGGTTTAAAATCCTCTTAATCCGACTAAACCAGTGTATTGATCTAGACCAAAGTTTAGTCAAATTAAACTGAAACGTTTGTCGTATAGTAGTGCGATGTTGAATAACATATTTAATTCACCAT
The DNA here is from genome assembly GCF_020536995.1 of Dreissena polymorpha. NCBI lineage: Eukaryota > Metazoa > Mollusca > Bivalvia > Myida > Dreissenidae > Dreissena > Dreissena polymorpha. Next base: position 172,413,979 of record NC_068355.1, read on the forward strand.
AGAATTGCCAACTTACGTTTTAGTTATTGAAATGTGTTCCTTGTCTACCAAGCAATGGCGGTAGACCTCACAATCATCACATTTGAGTCAATAATCATGCACTTTGGACGACATGATGGATTCTGTGTTGCGTAATAGACTAACTTTATTTTGGATTATCTTTCCTTTTCTTTCAAATTTGGGGGAAAGACACGTAGTTAATCATCATATTGAGATCAAAGCGCTGAAGGCACTAAAGTTGTTCACTGTTTTCGTCCTTGATTAGCTTGTGCGCATTGTACAGGCTAATCAGTGTACACAGGCTAATCTTATTTGACATGCATTAAGCTCCATTTTCCCTGAAAGTAGCCAATATGTACAGATTCCAATGATAAACACTAGACTGTATGTGCTCGCTTTTTACGCTGTTAAAACCCGCTTGCAGTGCAAAGACGGTTACCAAGCTTTATTCGTATTGTGTGTGATTTTATGTGATTTGTTTTTATGTGTGCGCCATGCCTAGTACATCTGTGTTAAGTGACAATGTCTGTCTGATAGTTCTTTGCCATAAATAGGGGGACTGTAAACTATACTGAGGTTTGCCCCGAGCAGTTTCACCAAAAGATTCTCTGAGTTTATTTATGTATGTGTATGTTGTTTAATAGATGCTTCTGCATCGTATGCCGAAAATATAATGCCTCGCTTGTGGGTATTGCACTTCCTAATGGCTTACTCAACGAACTTCTTAATCCTCCGATATCGTGAGTAAGAAACTTGCATATGACGGCCGTCATTGACGCATGTATTTGTACCAGACAAAAAAGAGGAGCTGCGGAGAAAATGTATGTGTAGATGTCAAACAGCCATATCAATAATGCCCATGTAATTCTAATATTGCTTACCTGATGAACAATTTGGTTTGTCTCCCATTTTGTTAGCTAAAAAGGGTTTTAACTCTTTACAAGGTACCAATGTTTACTATATTATAAAACGGATTAATAATCCATTTTCACCCATCAGTCTATGATGAATGAAACGGCGATTACAAATGGGTTTTTTCACATTAGACGCAATTACATAGTGGGCACAGTTTAGATGATGAAAGATTTAATCAATTGTAGTTCAAGTATTTGGAGAAAATGAAGATTGTTTCATATTGTATTTAAAACAATAACAAATATCAGGTGCATGTCTTTACTTTCCTGTCTGGGCAAGGTGCTGGAGCCTGAAAAACAATCACCAAAATAAATCACACGGAGTCATAAATTTAGTAAAATTAAAAGTATTTGGATTTTTGCAAAGCAAATGCGTATTGTCATGTTGTTTAATGGATAGTTTAACAATAATATTTGTTTCCATTGAACATTGTTTTACAATGAATTATTATGACCACGATATTGACGCAATTAGTGTTTACTCACTCCTTGCATGCTGGTGCACACAGAAGAGGGGCGGCCAGACTACCGCCTGGGATTGCTGCGAGGATGTGTGGGCATTCAGCCTCACATTGGGCCTCGGTGGCATCGGAGCCCAGGGCGGCCTGCAGAGCTTTCGTAACGTCGCTCACTGAAATTAGCAGTATCGAAATATCATCTAAATTCGTCAATGCGTTAAATTATAGTTTCTGTAGCTTTTTCGTATAAGTTGTTATCCTGTTTGAACCTTGCATTTGAAAAATAAAAAAGTGTGATATGGGAAGTTCAAAAATGTCATTACCAACAACTTAGATCAAATATAGGCTATGTATGAAGGCTATAAAACATAATTGTTAAATATACCATACACTAGTCTTTCTTTTGCGAAATAAAAAGTAATTAATTAGATATGTTTCGCTTTTGTTTTAAATAAAATGATAACATAATGGTTATTTCTGTCACAACTCACAGTGGAGCTGGAAGGATCCGAAGATGAACCTCTCCTCAATGCTGGCACAGTAGACCATTGGCAACAGAACAAGCAGGCACACGGCGAATTTCATCTTGGGATCTAAAGGAGTGTTGCAATCAATTATATGCATTTGTTGTAAAAACGTTTTCCTACAATTTTTGAGGTGTCTTATGCTTTTGCAATAAGTTCCTTGCCATAAATAACGGAACCCCACTGTATAATAAATATTCTCCTCTGCTGGTGCAGCTTAAGATTCACTGGGATATATTTGATGTCACTCGTATGTAGGTTAACCCTTTGCATGCTGGGAAATGTGTCGTCTGCTAAAATGTCGTCTGCTGAATTTCTTAAATTAGCATTTTCTTCGATTTTTTTTCAAAGAATACTATCAGAATAGCAAACAGTTTGGATCCTGATGAGACGCAACGTTGTGTGGCGTCTCATCTGGATCCAAACTGTTTGCAAAGGTCTTCAAAATTCGGTTCCAGCACTGAAAGAGTTAAATGAATGCTTTGCAAAATCATGATCAAACAACATCACTGTAAAGCCACACCATGTCTAATTTCAGACTTAAGATTTAATAAGTTCCTGTTTTGTATACAATCGGTATCGGTGGATTTAACATGCCGTTTGCCAGACCTTTTATTAACGATATATGAGATTACCGTGTGCTAACCTGATGGCGATATTCGTTCAAATATCGTCGAAAACATGGATATTCATTTCGACTATTATTATATTGCCATGGAAATTTGTTTTGGCGTAGCAGTAGCGTAGCAACATATGAGCAGTATGATATTGAAGCCACAATTCAGACACTCCGTCCTCTTCACCAGCAGTAATCTACGTATAGTGTGTTGCAACAGAAGGTCGAGATTCATATTACCCAAATCTACCGTTCTCCTAATTAACCCATTTATGCCTAGCGTCCAGAAAAAAGGCATTGGCAAAAAGCGTAGACCCAGATGAGACGCCGCACGATGCGGCGTCTCGTTTGGGTCTGCGCTGTGTGCTTAAAGGAATTTCTGTAAGAAATATTCTAAACATAGAAATAAATCTACAAAACATCCCTAGTTTTGTAAATAAATTGATCCAATTTAGAAGGATGGGGGAGTTCATTAGGCATAAATGGGGTAATAAATGCACACGGTAGAATCCGTTTGTTTGAAATAAAATTCCTTCAGTCAAAACTTGTGTGCATTATACCATATATACATTTAAAGTAATTAACAGTTAATTATCAAAATTCAATACTACCTATGCGCCACTAATAGCGACTGCATCACTTAAGGTACTATCTTTATGCAAAGTATTTAAATATTACCAAAACGTCAGGCATTAGATGATCAAGATAATGAGGCAAATGTCAGTAAAATATCAATATTATATTCACATCGTTGTTAAGTCAGTCTATCCATTAATAATAGCATTAACCTGGTTGTGAAGCTCCGAAGAAACTGACACTGTGGTCAGCGGACTGACCAAGCTATATATATATATTTACTTATAGCCACGTGATACAAACTTAGCATGACCTCTTTTTACTGGTCAGTAGGATTGCTTCGATTGTTTTATTTAATGTTATATAATATATACACTAATGTGGACGGAAAGGTCACGATTACAGTTGCTTAGTTGTGCATATATGTACATCTTGATAAATTGTTGATTACCAGGTAATGTTAATTATCTTGTAAAATACCGTTTCAATTTAAAGAAACATAATCCCTTATTTAACAAATAAGAAATTTAAGTAAAATATATGTTGTGACGTGATCGCGTATTTTAACATAATATATGAGGTCTATTGTAAATATACTTCCCATTGATTATGCGAGAAAATCTTCATGAATACCGGTACGTGATTTAAATAATCCTATGCTTTCTCAGAGTCATAAATAAGCGAAACAATGATAAACAATTATGAACTACGCATCAGATTTATCATTCATTTCAAACGTTAAAAAATGGTTTCAAAATACTAAGCGAAACAATTATAAACAATTATTAACTACTCATCAGATTTATAATAAATTTCAAACTCTAAAAAATGCAAAGTTTCCTTAAATTCGATAATAGATAATTGATTTTAAAACATTTGATATCATAGTGACGTTTAGAAACGGTTAACTTAATGTATGTTTGCCAAAATGGATTATTAAAATGTTGTTAACAAATTACTGCAGTCATGTCGATCAGAAGGGTATAAATAGTCTAAACCCAATAATAATTTTATTTCAGTATTTGATCTTTAGTGTCTTCATCTGTCAATATTTTGTCTATTCAAGTTGTCGATGTAATCTGTTACGAAATACTGTACATAAAGAATGACATGTTAGCCGAATGACATGCATGCTGAAACTTTTATTTGCGGTTGTGCAAAAACATACGTGTGCCGTTTAAAACAGGTAAAGATTTCCAGATAGTGGGAACGTTGCTTGCAGCAATCAGTCTATTAACGATTTGTCTTATCAGTGATAATAAAATACACTTTTGCTGTTGCTCATTAAAAAATATTAGTATTACACATTAACAACCACGTAATCGGGCATTTAACACCATTTATCACTGCTGGTTCCTGAGATAAATTACGATGATCTGGAATGTGTACTATATGGTGCTAGGTTGAGAATTCCTGTTTAAAAAAAGCATTTAACTCATACTTGTATGTATTTCTTTAATCGTGAAAAATAGTTATATTTATGCTACTTTGGTGTATGTAAGCCATTTAATAGTTAATTGCAATTTAATCGGATTATTAATTACATGTATATGTTATTGTTTTATTTAATTTAAAGGCATGCTACGATGTTTATATTTATTTTATTTATTACACTTGGGTGTTTTAGGCTAAGTAAGTGATTCGGCTAGATACCAAACTGGTTTGTTTTTGTTCGACTTTTCCAAACGGGGTTGCAATAATTATTTGTTGGGGGTAATTGGCGTATATTGTTTTTATAAATATGTTGTCAAACGTGTTCGTTCCCCTTGAAGTGATTTTTGCTCGTTCAAGTGTGAGATTCGGCTTGTTACTACCCGCATCCATTCAATTGACCGGTCCAAGGCGGTGACCCAACTCGCATCCCTTCCATCGACCGGTCCAAGGCGTTGATCCAAGCTTAAATCATGGATATGTGTTTGATTGCCCGCATTCGCCTTTATCGTGCACGCAACTGGTCGCTTTCCTAAATAAAAAAACTACCGGAGGCTCAAATGAAATCAACTTCTGATAATGTCAGTTGAGTTTTACTTGTCTTTATTTTGTGTCATTACTACGCTTATTCCTTCATTCGATGCTGAAAATTGGGGTTTTGCGACCGCACTTGAAGTTACGGCGATATGTATGTTAAATCTGTTACGGCAGTCATAGCGTTTGTTTTGGTAGGTAACGTTGCGATGATCTACGTCTTCAAGTTGAATATAGGACTTGACACTATTTTCGTTTGAAAAGTTAAAAAACAACAACAAGAATCTACATATGAGCCCATATTTACCATGCTGTTTAAGTCTGTAAAACGTACTAACTGAACGCTTGTGTTTAAGGCTAACGCCCTTAGATACTGATGAGCAGCAAACAGCATAAAACCTGAATAGACTCGAATGCTGTTCTGGTTTTATGCTGTTTGCACATAAAGGTATTCAGTTTGCTTCTGAGTGGGAAAGGGTTAATAGTCAAGTTTGATGTTTGCTTAAATGCTTGTTCTCAAAATCAACAAGGCAAAAAAACATACTTTTTTTCAAAATAACCATAGGTCTGGGAAAATTAGGCTTAATACATGCACATAAAGTGTTGTACCAGATTGGCCTGTGCAGTCAGCTCTGGCTTATCACGACAATACTTTATACATTTATGGTACTTTTTGTTTGAAGGACGTTTTTTTGATGCAATAATTCAGTTGAGGCAAAAAGTGATGTCGTTAATTAGCCTGTGCGGACTGCACATTGTCATCTGGCATGGCATTTAATGCACATGCAATTAGTTAAACCCCCACAAACGAAGTTTCGGGGGTATATAGGAGTGAGCTTGTCTGTCGGTCGGTCCGTATTAAGTGTCCGCTCTCTAATTCAAGTATTTTTCATCCGATCTTCACCAAACTTGGTCAGATGTTGTATCTAGATGATGTTTAGGTCAAGTTAGAATATGGGTGATGCCGGGTTATAAACTAGGTCATGGGGTCACTTAGTACGTTTTAAACATTGAGCATGTTGTCCGCTCTCTAATTCAAGTAGTTTTCATTCGATCTTCACCAAACTTGGTCAGAAGTTGTATCTAGATGATGTCTACGCCAAGTTCGAATATTGGTCATGGCAGGTCAAAAACTAGGTCACGGGGTCACTTAGTGCGTTTTAAACATTGCAAAAGGGTCCTTTTTCTAATTCAAGTAGTTTACATCTGATCTTCACCACACTTGGTCAGAAGTTGTATCTAGATGATGTGAAGGTCAAGTTCGAACATGGGTCATGCCGGGTCAAAAACTAGGTCACGGGGTCACTTAGTGCATTTTAAAAATTGAGCATGGTGTCCGCTGTTTTTTTAAAAGACAACATGCAAAATATTCTGTGTCAATGCCGCATGTGGGGTTATTCGTCACGTCTGTGACAAAGCTCTAGTTATCACCCGCCATAGGCGGAGGGATATTGTTTTGGCGTTGTCCGTCCGTCCTTCCGTCCGTCCGTCTGTCCGGCACTTTTGTGTCCAGAGCGCTATCTTGGAAGTGCTTTGGCAGATGTCATTGAAACTTGGTATGAGTATATATATGGATAAGAGGATGATGCACGCCAAATGGCATTGTACACCATCGAAAAATAACGGAGTTATGGCCCTTTGTATTTTGAAAAAATGTTTTTTTGTGTGTGTCCAGAGCCATATCTTGTGTCCAGAAGTATAATGGCGGGGGATATTAATTCAATGAATTTGCTTGTTTAGTTTTACCTGAGCAAAGCTCAAATAAATAAAACATTGTCTGGTTTCAAGATAATGTATATTGGGCTGTATGCCTGAATAGCCATTGAGTGTCACAGCTTAACTATAATAAATCAGCACTTCCACAGTCACAGTTGTAAATTGAAATTAAAAATGTTATTTTAGCAACATTTTTCTTTACTTACTGTGTTGTGTACATTTTCTTGTATTGCAGAACAATATGAGCAGCAGATTTCAGAAAACAGTGATCCTTTACACTGGTTTAAAAATGGAATGGATAATGAGGATGACATGGTAAGTAAACCTCACATTATTTAGGGTTTATTATATGAGTTGCGTTCTGAGAAAACTGGGCGTAATGCATGTGTGTAAAGTGTCGTTCCAGATTAGCCTGTGCAGTCCGCACAGGCTAATCAGGGACCACACTTTCCGCCTTAACTGGATTTTTGTGCAGAAGAGACTTCCTTTAAAGGAAAAGTACCATAAAAGCGGAAAGTGTCGTCCCTGATTGGCCTGTGCGGACTGCACATACTAATCTGGAACGACACTTTACGCATATGCATTAAAGCCCAGTTTTCTCAGAACAAGGCTCATATTTATATTCTAGACGCCCACTCATCAAAATACAGAGTTGTTAACTGCTTGATTTACTATCATTGTCTGCCCATAATAAACTAGTCATACAAAGTAGTCCTGCACCTCATAACTTGAAATGAACTAACTTGCATTTGTGCTAATGCTATATGAAATAACCTAGTTTAAAATTGCCCCTTTTGAATTTATATTAAATAATGATAATAAGATCACATCACATGATTATTACAACTAAACAGCTTGCTCTTTGAGCTGCATCATGCCAAATAGGTTTTATGCCATATGCCTCCAGTGCAGCTTCAACCAGCCCGTGCAATCTCACATTCCTATCAGGAGCTTCCCTGTCCGCTATGAAGTCATGAAAGGGTATGTGGTCTCATAAGGGGCCAGGGTAGCTGCTGGCCTGACTGCGTAATAGCGTTGGCTGGTGTGGAGCTACGCTAGCAGCATATGGCATAAGACCCTTTTTCACAAGACATGGCTTGTAAATAATAATTTGCAGTTCAACAGGTTATGCGTCCTACTGTTATAGACTCAAGTTATTTATTTATCTATTTTCTTTTAAATATTCATGCCTTAGATAGAAAAGACCTGTTATCAATCCTTGGTTTTCATTGGTATGTTGGTCGTATTCCTTAATCTTCCCTATTTCAAATGAAGTGATTTTGTGACATCTGTTTTCTTTTACCTGTAATCTTTGTGCATCTTAGGGCAATGAAGAGCCTGAACTGAATTCTGGAGACGCTCAATCAGATTGCCCCTTACCTGAACAACAGCCACAATGGTAAGTACAGAAATTAACTCCAAAATGGAAACCCTAACAGTTTGTGGGTTAAGGGCAGTCTGTTAAGTTTTGTGCAGTTTGCTGCTCATCAGTATCTTAGGTTTGGAAATGAAGCTTTTAAAACTTGAATCATTCAATATAGGTCTTTACTTAAATTGATTTTCTGAGGGACTACAAACAGTTCAAAATAAGTATCCCCTGTTGTAACAGGTTAAATAAGAATTGTTAATAATTTGTCTATACTGAACCTTAGACTTAGCGCAGAATTAATCACAGAACACGTGTGATGTATAAAATCTAATATAAACAGTAGATAAATTGGTCCATTAATTTAACACAGTATTAATAACGACTGATTGGTCCATTAACACAGTATTAGTAACAACTGATTAGTCCATTAACACAGTATTTATAACGACTGATTGGTCCATTAACACAGTATTAATAACGACTGATTGGTCCATTAACACGTGTGATGTATAAAATCTAATATAAACAGTAGATAAATTGGTCCATTAATTTAACACAGTATTAATAACGACTGATTGGTCCATTAACACAGTATTAGTAACAACTGATTAGTCCATTAACACATTATTTATAACGACTGATTGGTCCATTAACACAGTATTAATAACGACTGATTGGTCCATTAACACAGTATTAATAACGACTGATTGGTCCGTTAACACAGTATTTATAACGACTGATTGGTCCGTTAACACAGTATTAATAACGACTGATTGGTCCATTAACACAGTATTAATAACGACTGATTGGTCCGTTAACACAGTATTAATAACGACTGATTGGTCCGTTAACACAGTATTAATAGCGACTGATTGGTCCATTAACACAGTATTAAAAACGACTGATTGGTCCGTTAACACAGTATTAATAACGACTGATTGGTCCGTTAACACAGTATTAATAACGACTGATTGGTCCATTAACACAGTGTTTATAACGACTGATTGGTCCATTAACACAGTATCACAAATGTAGTAACAACTGATATTTTACAGATGAAGCTGTCACTGTGAAGTTTGTCTGTGGTAACATGGAACAGAAATACAAGTTTACCAAGGCCCTGAAGAACAAAGCCTGGGAACTCATTAAGGATGAACTGACATGGATACCCAAGGTGATACTTGAATTCACACATCATTGAATAATGCCTCAATGTTCAGATTCCTAGAATGTATTTGTCTGTTGTAGAAAAACCTTACTCAAGTCACATATAGTCTATTGAATTGTGTTGCTATTTAAAATTGGTGATATTTTACAAACTAGTATTTATGGTGTTTTTAGCTCGGCTGTTTTCGGAGAAAATCCGAGGTATTGCAATAGCCAGCTCGTCGTCCGCCGTCAGTCGTCCGCCGTCGGCGTCGTGCTAAAACCTTAACATTGGCTATAAAAATGAAAGTGCTTCCACCTACAACTTTGAAACTTCATATATAGATGCACCTTGATGAGTTCTACACGCTTCACCATTTTGGGTCACTAGGTCATAAGTCAAGGTCACTGACCTCTAAAAAAAATTATTTTATTTTTTCTGAGCAGCCGAGCGTTGGCACCCGTTATTCGGTGCTCTTGTTTTCATATGTAATGATCATATAAAGCTGGGAGATATAAAGCTTTGCAGATGTCTGTCTGTACTACATAACAACATGGAGCTTTGTTATTGAACTCCTCTTGAACCCTTTAACACATAAATAGTATTTTGACGTGTTTGTAGTCCCTTAGAAAGTAACATTTAATTAAATAACTTTCTTACTAGATTTAAGTTTTAAAGATTTCATTTCCAACCCTTAGATACTGATGAGCAGCAAACAGCATAAAACCTGAACAGACTGCGAGTTACTCGCAGGCTGTTCTAGTTTTATGCTGTTTGCATTTAGCCATTTTTATTTTGCTTATGATTAGGAAAGGGTTAAATACTGGGAAGATCTTGCTCAAACTTTCACAGAAAGGAATTTCAGTTGCCACAAGTTTTTGCAGTATCTGGCCATTCTGTTTTTCTGATATGTACTAGTAATATATTGGCCCAACATTTTTTTCTTGTCCGTGCGTGAATCTCACTCCATGATGTAATTGATATGCGCAAGATAGATTGTAGACCATGGGTAGAGGATAGGCAATTATTTTCCTGAGGAATTCATTTTGATAAAACAGACTAAGGAAATAAGGAAAATAAATACCTGTTTTAGTGAAAATAAATTGTTTTTTTCATAATTTGTTGACCAGTTACCCACGGTCAAGAGTATGGATGCCTGTCATCAAACCACTTAAGCTTCAAACTTATGATTTAACCCTTTGCATGCTGGGAAATTGTTCGTCTGCTAAAATGTTGTCTGCTGAATTTCTAAAATAAGCATTTTCTTCGATTGTTTTCCAAAGAATACTATAAGAACAGCAAACAGTTCTGTGGCGTCTCATCTGGATCCAAACTGTTTGCAAAGGCATTCGAAATTCGGTTCCAGCACTGAAAGGGTTAATACTTCTTATCTATACCCCTGACTATTGGTTTTTAGACAACAAACAATGAAAGGAAAATACTATTTCCTAAATGAAATCCATAAGTCTAAAACAAACTCAATCATCTCTTGTAGAAATTTAACTTGGATCAATACTGTCTGAGGACAGAGAATGGAGATGTGCTAGATATTGACCTTCAGTCTGAGACCAGCCCCTTACAGCTGATGGTTACCCGGGATGGCCCCTGGTGGGCTGATGACATGGGGCTGTACTTCCGCTCTAGCCCAAAACCGAAATCCAAATAATTAGGTGATACAAATAAACAACAGTTTTTGGATGAAAATGCAGACAATAATGTGTATTTGTGAAAAAATAATTGCATAATAATTGTTAAGTTTAACATTTTTGCTAATTGGCTTATTTTGCTTTTGATTTGAATTGTTGAAGCGATTATAAGCAATGTGTATATTTCTGTTGCTCACTAAAAAATATAAATGATATTATAAACAAAGCCCTAAAAATGTGCAACTACCCTGTAACTTACTACTCCTTGAAGGACAGTTTGTCATGTAAACTGTGGCGGTCTTTTGCCATGTCAGTTAATTGGTTCTAGAAACGCTTATTGGAAACCTTTCTTTAAAAAAATATTTTGTTTGTGAAGTAAGCTCTCTTTTGCATGATGTTGTTGAATATAAAATGTATAACATTTCTCAGTATTTTTCTTATTTGTTGCATTAACATATGATATATGTATTTATGAAATTCGTGAAGATTTGTTAAATCAAATTATACTGTATGCCTCATTCATTTTTAGCTCATCTATTTTTTGAAAAAAATGAGCTATTGTCATCACCTTGGCGTCGGCGTCGGCGTCGGCGTCCGGTTAAGTTTTGCGTTTAGGTACACTTTTCTTATAAAGTATCAATGCTATTGCATTCAAACTTGGTACACTTACTAACTATCATGAGGGGACTGGGCAGGCAAAGTAATATAATTCTGGCTTGCATTTTGACAGAATTATGTGCCCTTTTTATACTTAGAAAATTGAAAATTTTGGTTAAGTTTTGTGTTTAGGTTCACTTTGATCCTAAAGTATCAAAGCCATTGCTTTCATACTTGCAACACTTACTAACTATCGTAAGGGGACTGTGCAGGCAAAGTAATGTAACTCTGACTGGCATTTTGACGGAATTATGTGCCCTTTTTATACTTAGAAAATTGAAAATTTGGTTATGTTTTGTGTTTAGGTCCATTTTTTTCCTAAAGTATCAAAGCCATTGCTTTCATACTTGCAACACTTAATAACTATCATAAGGGGACTTTGCAGGCAAAGTTACGTAACTCTGACTGGCATTTTGACAGAATTATGTGCCCTTTTTATACTTAGAAAATTGAAAATTTGGTTAAGTTTTGTGTTTAGGTTCACTTTTTTCCTAAAGTATCAAAGCTATTGCTTTCATACTTGCAACACTTACTTACTATCGTAAGGGGACTGTGAAGGCAAAGTTATGTAACTCTGACTGGCATTTTTACGGAATTATGGGCCCTTTATACTTGAAAATTTGGTTAAGTTTTGTGTTTTGGTCCACTTTACCCCTAAAGTATCATAGATATTGCTTTCATACTTGGAACACTCGCAAACTATCAAAAAGGGACAGTGAAGGACAAGTTGCATAACTCTGGTTGTCAGTTTTACGGAATTATGGCCCTTTTTTGACTTAGTAACTTTGAACATATGGATACATTTTGTGTTTAGATCCACTTTACTTCTAAAGTATCAAGGCTATTGTTTTTAAACTTCAAATACTTTCATGCTATCATGAGGGCACTGTACCTGGCAAGTTGAATTTTACCTTGACCTTTGAATGACCTTGACTCTCAAGGTCAAATTATTAAATTTTGCTAAAATTGCCATAACTTCTTTATTTATGATTAGACTCGATTGATACTTTGACAAAACAGCTCTTACCTGACATACCACAATAGACTCCACCCAAACCATCCCCCACGCCCCCCCCCGAATCCCCCCCCCCGAATCCCCCCTCAATCCCCCCCATTTTTTTTTAAATTAAAGATCATCTTACAAATGACCACCACACCCTCACACTATACCCCCCCCCACCCCCCACCGCCAAAATTTTTTTTATGCCCCCCGTAGGGTGGCATTTAGCAGTTGAAGTGACCGTCAGTATGTCAGTCAGTCTGTCCGTCCGTCAGAAAAAAACTTTAACATTGGCCATAACTTTTTCACTTTTGAAGATAGCAACGTGATATTTGGCATCCATGTGTATCTCATGGAGCTGCACATTTTGAGTGGTGAAAGGTCAAGGTCATCCTTTAAGGTCAAATGTCAAATTTATGGTGTCTGTCCGTCCGAAAACTTTAACATTGGCCATAACTTTTTCAATATTGAAGATAGCAACTTGATATTTGGCATGCATGTGTATCTCATTGAGCCAAACATTTTGAGTGGTGAAAAGTGAGGGTCAAGTTCATCCTTCAAGGTCAAATGTCAAATATATGGCGTCTGTCCGTCCGAAAAATTTAACATTGGCTATAACTTTTTTAATATTGAAGATAGCAACTTGATATTTGGCATGCATGTGTATCTCATGAAGCTGCACATTTTGAGTGGTGGAAGTTCAAGGTCAAGGTCAGCCTTCAAGGTCAATGTCATCCTTCAAGGTAAAAGTTTGTTTTTTTTATTTCAAAGCGGCGTTCGCATGAAGCTGCACATTTTGAGTGGTGGAATTTCAAGGTCAATGTCATTCTTCAAGGTCAAGGTCATCCTTCAAGGTCAAAGGTCAAAAAAATAATTAAAGCGGCGTTATCATAAAGCTGCACATTTTGAGTGGTGGAAGTTCAAGGTCAAGGTCATCCTTCAAGGTCAAGGTCATCCTTCAAGGTCAAAGGTCAAACAAAATATTTCAAAGCGGCGTTCTCATAAAGCTCCACATTTTAGTGGTGGAAGTTCAAGGTCAAGGTCATCCTTCAAGGTCAAAGGTAAAAAAAAAAAAAAAAATTCAAAGCGGCGCAATAGGGGGCATGGTGTTTCTGACAAACACATCTCTTGTTTTTTTCAAACATGGTTTAAAAACACAAATATTTATTTTTATTATTTTATTTTTGAAATACCGTCCAACCATCCCACCCAAGAATCCCCCCCCCCCAAAAAAATATTTTCTTTTTTATTTCTTTTGCATTTTTGGAAGATAATGTAATTAATGACCACACCCCCCACACTATACACCCCTCTCCACTCCACCCGTCCCTCCTTTGTGATTGAAATTGAGATAGGTCCCTACACCTTTGAAAAGAAAAATAGATGAGCGGTCTGCACCCGCAAGGCGGTGCTCTTGTTTAAGTCTTGCATTCATTTCAAGATCAAGTTTAAAAAAGCTTACACATGTATTGACTTGCATAATTGAAAATATAAATAAATGATTGTTACCAAGCAACACAACTATTAAAATATTTCATATTTGTTTTAGATTTTTATATAAGTTAATTTCATCCATACTATATCATTATTAAAGGGACCATCAACCACGAATGAAGAAAAAGAAAAGTTCTAAAATACCGTATTTTTTACAATTATTAGTTTATATTGATTAAAATAGCACGACTGGTATTAACATTACTTAAAAAAAGTTGTTAAGTTTTCATTTTTCAGTATATCGGTAATACATTTTACTGGGTACAGGTATCAGGTAACTACCAGTTAAATATAAATGACGCAAGTAAATTGATCATAATTGTCACGTAGTAAACCCAGGACTGCTAATTGTGCATGCGTTGTGAATTGTATATATTTTATATATATAATGCTCAATCTACTTGTGTTATTTATATTGTGTATATCGTTATGTCACATATTTTTGTGATGTACTTTCGATTTCACATCGCGAAATTTTATTACCGAATATACTGCAAAAATCAACTTTTTTCAAGTAATGTAATATACCAGTCATATAATCAATATAAACTAATAATTGTAAAAAAATACAGTATATTAAAACTTTTCTTTTTTCGTCATTACTGGTTGATGGTCCCTTTAAGATTAAATTTAACTTTCATTCATTCAAATCATTATCAGGTATTTTTAACTAAGCATTCAACATTAATAACCATGTTATGTGAGCTTGTTATTCATTAATTCTAACACCTGTGTGCCTGTAATACTGAGAGCATTTTAACATTCCATTCTGTTTTATTCACATTATGATATACTGCCCCTTCTTTGCTGTATGCCATGCAAAGGAATATATATGCTTAAAAGAAATGTGATTGTAAAGATCAAGATTGATTATTTCATCGAAAAGTAAACTATACAAATTGACTCGAATTTATCAAGGGTGTGATCATTTATTAATATTTATGTTTATATTTTCAGGTTGCAACTCTATGGGAAAACTTTTAAGTGAAAGAAGTTAGTGTACAGTAGAAATGTTAATGGGAGGATCATTTAAAAAAATGATAATTAGGTTTTTGTAAAAACTTAATTGTAAGGATCAGGTACATTAAGCTTGTTAGTAGAAGTGTTATGGCTTCTTATGTATTATGGTATCAAGTTATCAACATTTTTATTGCAAATGCATGTGTATCCATTTAATGCGTGTGATTTTCCATGTGAACTGAGTGCTGCTTTGCAGATATATTGTGGATATAATATTCAAGGAAAATAAGCTTATAAAAAGCAAAAGAGTCCGCACATGCTAATCAGGGACAATGCTTTCCACTTCTATTTAAATATTTGTTTAATGGAATTCTTTAAACCAACATCCACTTTAGGCGAAAAGTGATTTGCTTGTGCAGACTGGGACAACACTTTTACGAACATGCCTGTACAGCCCATTTTTTTCTGGAATAAAGTTTAATGTATTTTGCAGCACTCAATTATTTTTCCTCCCTGGAGATGAATTGACGCAGTTCAAGAAACCTGTTGAATGGGCAGAATATTTATTTCCTTTGCATTACATAATTATATCAATTTATATGGTGGTAATGAATAATTTTGAGTGTGGAGTATTTAAATTAGCTCAGTTCGGTTGGTTAGTTAAACTAACATATGCTTTGATCCATCTGCATATTTTACTAGGTTATGGTGTTGTGATAGAAATCTGTCTATTTAAGAGATTGATGATGTGATGTGCACTCATTGAATGTTTTCCGTTTGAGTATTTAAATCAACATCTCAGTTTATTGTGATCATGTAAGAAATCTATGCAATAAACGTGGCCATCATTTATTTGTGTTTCGTTGTTATATATGCAACATCAGAACATTGATGTATAACCTAATATTCCAGTTTTAAATTTAAATGGACGTTCTGTTAATTTGATACTTGCCATAATTGCTAGTGATTTTTAGCTCGACTGTTATCGGAGAAAACCCGAGGTATTGTCATAGCCAGCTCGTCCGCCGTCCGTGTCGTGCTAAAACCTTAACAAAAATATCTAAAATCAAAGTGCTTCCACCTACAAATTTGAAACTTCATATGTAGCTGCACCTTGATGAGTTCTGCACGCCGTACCCTTTTTGGGGGTCACTAGGTCAAAGGTCAAGGTCAGTGTGACCTCTAAAGAAAAAAAAATAAAACTTCAGCCGAGCGTTGGCACGCGCTATGTGGTGCTCTTGTTTGACCTTTAGATTGATCATTTTTGAAAACTACTTCATTCAAATGCAAATCTGCCATGTCCTTTGTTGTATGCATGTCCATTACGAAATCACAATGTATTAACACATTGATCGTCTACAAGATGCTGTGGCAACGATTGTAGACATTGTTGTTGGACCAAACTTATAATGTTAAAAATGTGCCGACACATGAACTGGTCACCCATCATTTACACTGAAATTGTGACCGTGGAATTTGACCGAATATGGAACTTGTGCGTGTTACATTGAAATAGTCATAGGGAATAATACAAAGTATACTTTTGAATGTTAAAATCCTGGCATTCTGAAGGAACGAAATACAAATACTTTGCTTTTGTCCATGTTACCTTCACCTTTGCAGTGCTTATCTGACACTTAAGTATATCCATACATACCGGTATTACAACTTGCCCAGCATGAAGCAACATGTGAAAGAACAGACAATTTTATAAGGTTATTTTCATGTATTTTTCAAAATTCAATTTAATTAAATGGTCGGGTAAATTTATTGCAATAAAGGTATATCCAACACAAAACCATCGAAAAATATTGAAATTTATTGAGTTGCCAAAGCAAAGAATGGGGTTTACTCATTTTTATGTTTTAGATAAAGTTTTCAATTTTTTAGTGGGTCACAGGTATGTGTGTTACCAATAATTTACAATTTTGAAACACATGGTTGTACGTTTAGTTGGTGTCTCAACTGTGGAAACTGTTTGATGCAGGCATCGAGGACATTAAAAAGGGTCAGGTCTTATCAAGGATCTTACGATTCGTTTATGTTACAAATATGTACAGTAGTTTCATAAAAGGACATTATGACGACAGAAAAAAGTAGTCATTCGAGTGCGAACAATGATAGACATGTGCGACATATAGCACTGGTGCAAATCTATGTTTAGGACGAATATACTAAATCAAGTATATTGTTAAATCATCAAAGTTTCGTTTAAACGTTTTGAAAACTGATGTTACAGGTAGAGTCTATTTCGAATTAGCAGTTCATTTTATATAATAAATTAATTCTTAAATGTATTTAGTACATTAATATGTCAATATTCAAATATCCATGCCGGCCTGCAATCGATTATGATATATAATCAAAGCGCCGAATGCACTGCAGTTGTTCGCTCTTTGAATGTATTAAATAGTACAATCACAGGACATGACGTTCGACTTTTTAACGTAGGCCAATCAAACGGCCATGAAAAATGCATACACCAATTTAATGTACTTTCAATTGTCTACAGTGGTGTGATTTTGCAAAAACATGAAGGAGGAAAATGACATTTATTTAAATCTCTCATAATTATGCCCCCCTTCGAAGAAGAGGGGGTATATTATTTGCACATGTCGGTCGGTCGGTCGGTCGGTCCGTCCACCAGATGGTTTCCGGATGATAACTCAAAAACGCTTGGGCCTAGGATCATGAAACTTCATAAGTACATTGATCATGACTGGCAGATGACCCCTATTGATTTTCAGGTCAATAGGTCAAAGGTCAAGGTCACTGACTAGAAATAGTAAAATGGTTTCCGGATGATAACTCAAGAATGCTTTGGCCTAGGATCATGCAACTTCATAGGTACATTGATCATGACTGGTAGATGACCCCTATTGATTTTCAGGTCAAAGGTCAAGGTCACAGTGACAAAAAACGTATTCACACAATGGCTCCCACTACAACTGACAGCCCATATGGGGGGCATGCATGTTTTACAAACAGCCCTTGTTTTAAACAGGATTCACACAAACTCCACTTATTATTACAAAGATGAAGCTTAGTTTAAACAAGATATGTCTTTTAAAAAAGATATTCGACGTAGTTTGGCTCTAAGGTAAAAAAAGTTGTAGCCAAGTTTCAGCGTTTAGATGACGATCCACATCATAAGCTAATTTGCTCTATACATGAGTGTACCTGTCGCTAAGTGTAACAAAGAATGACCCTCAACATAATTACAATAATAACTGTATTGATGTTAAAGAGCATTGTATTAAATTCTCAAGCAAACAACATATTTATATATATATATATTTTCGCCTTAATTCAAATGCTTAATTTATTTCCATTTCATTTTTATTAATTTTCATGTATTGACAGTCACGTGTAACTCCTCTGCTCCCCCCCCCCCCTCCTTGCCCTCCCCCTCCCTCCCCCTCCCCCCCCCCCCTCCCCCGCCGTATATTTTTTACGAACGTACCATCAACTGCAATGTATTAGTCGTAAATTGACGTATTGTTTCTATCGTTTCAATGGGTCAAGACTCTTTCATCGAGTACATTTATTCCGATTTAAATTTTTCATCATAAGATACTATTCTGAATTGCTCGTCTATATTTAGTTACAGCACCTGATCAGTTGCAACACGCACATTTTTCATTCGTGGACAGTACAAAAATTTCGCAATCTTATAAAAAAAAACACCATTTTAGATGAGTACGAAGGGACTTTAATCAGCAAATATTTACACATGGCTATAGAAAAGCGAAATATACATTGTAAACTTGAAATTATAAATTTGTGTAAATATATGAAGGAAGCTATAACCGTTAAATATTCGATCACAAATAATATTGTCAACGAAAACTAGTATTTTCTTACTGCCAGTGAAATGATATTAAACTATGTGATATAAAGTCGTACTACTTTGTTAATTATACTTTTTTTCAAATTGTAAGATTACATTTTGTTATAACCCATACGTTGTTATATATAGGCACATGACAATATTGTGTACTATATTTTCATGTATTTAGACGATGTACATTTGTATAAGTCTTAATAAACTGTCTGTTCTGTACTGTTCTGCTCATTACTGAAATTAAATTGCTACCGCGTAGATTCTTTAAAGGTTGTTGTTTTCACAACCTACTCGCAATAAGGATTCAATTGCTCACCATTTGCTTTAAACTCTTCATTAGTGACTATTGTTTACAGTTAAATGGTGTGGGGATGATGCCTGACATTGTCTTAAATGCACTGTATTTTATACCGATTTATATTACCTAAATGGTAAAACTGTTATTAATTGCTGAATATTCTGAGGTAAACGCTTACTTCATTGATCGACGTCAATATCAAAAAAAGTAGTCGCCTGTTAATCCCGCCCTCAAAAGCATTATCGGAACCGGTTGGACGGCGAAACTTACAGTTTGACGACTAGAAAGTAACCTGAGATTTTCTCGTGTCGCATCGGTGTCAGCACACATGACTACGGAATCCGGATAATGCCATTTGTAATCTCACCCACTTGACGAACGCGACCGTCGCCCTTTATAAACGCGACCGTCGCCCTTTATAGGCGATATCTCGCGTATAAAAGGGCGACGGTCGCGGTCATAAATGGCAACGGTCGTGTTCGTCAAGTGCGAGGTCGTGTTCAAAGGGTGATATCTCGCATATAAAAGGGAGACGTTCGCGTTCATAAAGGACGACGGTCGCGTTCGTAAAGTGAGACGGTCGTGTTCAAAGGGCGAGATATCGCATATAAAAGTGACGGTCGACATGCGATATTATTACAGCGACATTTGAACAGAAAAATATCGCGTATCGCTGCGACTGTCGCGCAAAATATCAAGTATTGCGTCGTGTGTCGCGGTCTGAAATTAGACCGCGATACACGAGATTCGGATAATATGGGCGATATTTGCACGATAAAATATCGTGCGTCGCCGCGACTGCCGCGCAAAATATCGTGCATCGCTTCGTGTTTCGTGCGTCGCCCTTTGAACGCGAGACACGACACACGAAGCGATACACGATATTTTGCGCGACAGTCGCGGCGACGCAGGATATTTTGCGCGACAGTCGCGGCGACGCACGATATTTTGCGCGACACTCGCGGCGACGCACGATCTTTTGCGTGACACTCGCGGAAACGCACGATATATTTAACACGATATATCGCATTTTGGGCTACCTACACAAGGGCGATATATCATGTTTAATGTATCGTGCGTCGCCGCGATGGAATAACAAAAAACGGACGGAATAGCACATCGTTGTTATTTTATTATTATAAACATTGGATTTAAGTTAAGTTAAGTCTAGGTAAGTGTTTCTTTAACTATAAATTTTGCTGTTCGATGAATCCTGTTAAAGCTCAAATAGAGGCATATATCTAATGTACAGAAGAGTTTCAGTTTCAATCGATATTTGTATTATCCAAACTGTGTGCTACGTGTCGTTAACATTATGTTCGATTCTTCCGTTGAGTTGTGGTTAATTGAATTTATTTAATGTGTAACATGGTAAGTTTTTAGACATATTAAGGTCCAAATCAGAACTATATGTTGCGTACATAAAATCGATCTATTTGTTGTTTGTTTTCATCCTTACTTGTGTTCTTTCATTAAATTAAATTTATTCTTAAAGAATTTACATTTCTGAGATTTTTTTAATCTAAAATGATGTACTAAGCAGAGAGATCATTGTGGTAACCACATACCGAGCTCGTAGATGATGTTCTACTCCCGAGTTCGTTTTAGTAAAAACAATTAATAATAGCAACAATATAATCGTTCCTAAAATGCATTTCCTTGCATGCTAACGTTGTATTCAGATATAATTTATAACATTATATTTGATATTCTGCATGATTATCAATAAAATCGATGATTATGTTCACCGTCTCTATATGCTCTTATATGAATTCCATCTCTTTTTGCCAACCAGTGGGCGGAGTCTAAACTTTGCAGGTGCGCGTGACGTCACGCGTTTACTCGTCTATTGATCACCGTTGGCTGAGACTGAATGTGGACGCCATTTTGTTATTACGTTACGCGTTAATCAGTTGTACTTTAATGTTTGTCACAACACGGATAATGGTGTAAAAGGTGTTGTGTACCGCGTTGATCAAAAGAAAAACATGTTGTTTTGCTATTATGACTACATAGTTATATTTATCATACATGTTTGTGTGGCAATTTTTATAAAGGTTACAATACACTAAATGATCGCTTAATGAAGGGCTGTACTCTCTAAAAAAATATCATAGTTGACAGGAAGGCATGTTTTACACGTTTTACCATTATTCGGGTGTTATCTTGCGGAGATAATGGTAGGGAATGAATAGGTGTTCACTACTGAATCCCTGAAATATGATACACGTGAAGACTATAGTGAACCATTGCACTAGAAAAGGTTACATTCCACTAAGAAACGGCCGAAAAAAAAAGTTGCAAAAACAGTCGATTTTGATTTGTGTCAAGTTCTTTCTTGCATTGTACATGACATATCCTTTTTATTGCATAAATCGATTCCGCTTAGAATGGCCTTTAAGAAAAGGTATGGTTATGGGGGTCTCTATGTGCAAAATGTTGCATTTATTTTCGCTCAAAGTTGTCGCTTTTACATTGAATTATATAGGGAAACTATTTAGTGTATTATGACCTAAACGCAAAACCAGGTCAAGTCTCAAAGGAGCTGTATTCACAGAAAATCATCATTCTTTTAGTGGGATATGACGCGTTTTGGCGAATTTCACGGAATAAATGCGTTTGTTTCACGAATTTAAGGAGCATCGTGAGTTTTTAAAAAGAAAATACGTTTTCAGAGGAAAATAAGAAAAAAAACGTACAAAAACTCGTCTTGAGCATCTCAAATCGCAACAATTTGTGCTGAAAGAGCTCATGAACACGTTTTAATAGTTGTTTACTTCTTTTTCTACATAGCTTGTAACAATATTCCAGTATTTTGACCGATTGTAATTACTTAGGGTAATCGTTTAACGCCTGAACGCCCGTTATAAATCAAAGCTCCGAACGCGAAAGCCACATGGCTTATCAGGCGTTATAATAAAATGCATTTTCAAGCATTTCTACGTGAAAGATCGGTCTGAAAATTGGCATGCACATAGAAAATAGGTTTATACGTATCGAGAAGTGCTTATTTTTCGCGATGTTAACAGTAAACGTTGTCTTATAGGTTACAATACACTAAATGATCGCTTCATGAAGGGCTGTACTCTCTAAAAAAAATATCATAGTTGACAGGAAGGCATGTTTTACACGTTTTACCATTATTCGGGTGTTATCTTGCGGAGATAATGGTAGGGAATGAATAGGTGTTCACTACTGAATCCCTGAAATATGATACACGTGAAGACTATAGTGAACCATTGCACTAGAAAAGGTTACATTCCACTAAGAAACGGCCGAAAAAAAAAAGTTGCAAAAACAGTCGATTTTGATTTGTGTCAAGTTCTTTCTTGCATTGTACATGACATATCCTTTTTATTGCATAAATCGATTCCGCTTAGAATGGCCTTTAAGAAAAGGTATGGTTATGGGGGTCTCTATGTGCAAAATGATGCATTTATTTTCGCTCAAAGTTGTCGCTTTTACATTGAATTATATAGGAAACTATTTAGTGTATTATGACCTAAAAGCAGACAATGCATGGATGTTAACTTTCATCTTATGACAGCATCATAATGAGTGCAAAATGAAATAAGCCAATTTCATTTATTAAGTTCATTCAATGTGGTGGTTTCTTGACAAAATAAGTAGGTCATTGCCTGTACTGGTGCAAATCACCGTGCCATCAAGGCTGCAAGTTGCACCACCTTACAGCTACCATATATCAAGCTGGTGTAATAAAGTGTCTTGTTTGTTTCTGTAGTCATGTTATCAGTGATCTACTGTTATCAATTTCATCTGCACAGACAGTAATATAACAAGCAGATTATCTGTCTGCAGTAATCATTGTAACAGAATATACAACATACTGCACTAGCAGGAGAGTATTGACAACTAGATTTGAAATAAAAAGCAAAATAAATATATTTTGACAAGGTATTTGTTCTTAATGATATAAATTCAGCTCGCTCGTGGATAGTTTAGAACAATATAATTTCGTCACATTTATAGAAATCACGGCTTATTGTTAAGACAAATTATATGCATATATATCATATAACAGAAATGAGATAATTTTCACTTTAAAGTAAATGGCGACAACAACGAGATCAATATGCATAAATACAAAATCGTTTGAAGGGTCAACATCGGTTTTCAACGAAATGGCCCTGTCCGGATAATAGCGAAAGAAATTAAACAAATATTCTAGACAATTCTAGTGTAAATGACGCGACATTTACCTAAGATTCATTCATTTCATTATTTGTTTTGACTACGTTGTTGAAGTGTTAAATTTGAATGGTTAGTTTAGAGTTGCAATCGAATTTCGAGCAATTTCTGGTAATATTTGTATCTGATCATCATGTATCATTTATAATTGTCTGATTAAATCATAATTCAATACTTAAAACAATCAAGATACGCCGTCATGTGTTTGTACTAAGAAAACCTTCGATATATAAGTCGATCTTTACTATGACAACAGCTGATATCGATTTTTTGTTATGAACTCAAGCAAGTGGTGTCTGAATACGTCACTTCCGGTTTGAACAAAAATGTCGACTCGATCGCGAAGTGCGAAAATTCGGCATAGTTATCGGCTGTAAACTCGCTGAATACGTTGGTTTTAATCGAATAATTGCATGGATATGCATTAAAACATTATAATCTCACATAAAATTGGTATATTTAAGGTTTTTAAAACCGCTGCCGGTGATCTTTAAGCTTGGATACGGAATCAGGAACAATTCCTTATTCGAATAAGCAACTAGGAAAAAGAAACTAACTTACGCTCCATAATTCGTATACCAATTTTTAGCGTTCGTGATTGTCTAACACAGCGTGGAAGCTTATGAGTTGCATCAAAATTGAGTTGCATTGAAACGTGTATATATTTATGGCATTAGTTAAGCATAATTAATCATGCTACACTTAAAAGTGACGTGATGTCGTCATACAAACTAATGATAACCTCTCAAAATTGGTCAGTCAGATATATTCGATTGTGCAAATTATATCGATGTGGTACGGAATGGCATGATTACCAACTTAAATCTATATGTTTAAATTTAAATAAAAGACCGCGGTGTCCGTCAACGAAATACCCAAACTCCCAAAGTGCGTAACGTATATTTTAGCAAACCCATTCGATTGTGTGTTTTTTTCTTTCGTCAAGCCAATAACCAGATGACAAAAAAATATATCAAAGCTTTTCGGTTGATCGTACAAGGGTTTACAATTAATAGTTTGTATAATATAACAATGCGTTTTTATTTGTAAATTGAAATATAAGCAAATAATTGGTCTACTCGAGTTTTTATTTTCAACTGTAATTTGCAAGCGTTTTTCGATAGATGTTTTTATCAATGCTATTTTACTAGTTTAATTTTGTGAAAAGCTTATGTTGTTTCCAGATTTTTTTTGCATTCATTAAACTCAGGTTAAAAACGGATTTCAGCTCCCATAGCCCAAGAGTAGAATCAGCACGGTAACCGAACGGTGTACGTGCATGTTTTTTTTTCAACTGCTATGTGGTTGGTTTGCATACCTTTTGCAATTTTGTTCTAATTTTGTAGTACAATGTGGACTTACTTTTGATAATTGGAGACTCACATAATATTAACATGGTCAGTTTAAAAGATTCGTCGATTGCTTTCCGTTTAGTAAGCACCACTTTTGCTGGTAATGCAGTCGTTAAACCAATAAGTAGTTAAATGAAAATGAAATGGAAATTGAATTATGTGAGTATGAAGTTAATCGGCTGCATAATTTTAAATATTTAAAATAACAAATGGCCAAATGTTAACTTCGGATCTTCTTGAAACCGGTTTGAACCCCAACGCTGTGCCAAGGTGGTGATCCCAGTTTTAATAATATATTTTGTTTCTTTCTGTCACATCCAGTATATGTGTGTTGTTTCGCGCTGGTCTCACTTGGTTCCCTGCTATAAATAACTGGATTGTATGATAAGCCGAGGCTTCTCTACAGCTGCTGCAGCTACATGTCCACTTTGTTTACCGGTATATGTGTATGTTGTTCAATATATGCTTCAGTATTGTTTGCCGAAAACAAGAGATTTCGCTTGTGGACCTTGAACTTCCTAATAATGTTTTATAAAGAACTCCTTAATTTACCGCAAGTAAGAAACTGGTATATGACGGCCTTCATTGATGTTTTTATTTTTTACAAACATAAAGAAGAGAAACTGCGTTTGAAATATATTTGAGAACAGTAATAGCAATCATGCCCTGTTATTTTATTAATGTCTACGTTTTGAACATGGGGAACGTTTGTCGATTTTTTCTGCGAAATAGGTTTTACACTTTTTTTCGAATTTTCATGTTAAATTATACTTTAAAACTAATAAGTAATGAAATATCAGCTATCACTTAATTGTGTATGGTAAGGCGGTAAGACTAATTGTCGATGCTAAACTTGTACTATTTTTGGAATAAATACTGATGCCAGTATCAAATGAAGAAGCAAATAGTTGATATTTTTGTCGTTTATTTTTTTTTCCAAAGAGATATCCAATGCCATTATAAATTAGCGTCCCTGGGCAAGGTGCTGGAGCCTGAAATACATCAAACCACCAAAGTTTAGCAGAATATGTCGTTAATATATATCGAAGGAGTATAACCCTAGGGTAAAAATGCCCATATTTCATTTATAGATCTATCAACGACGATTAAGAGTTCGGATGTGTAAGAATAAAACATGATAACGCTTGCGTTAAATAGCCAAACATCCGAATAACAAACAAGAATCATTAAGTGTTCAAATGTTCATTCGAAAGGTATTTTATTATTCAAATAATACTCTAGGTTTGCACGTGAAATGCGAACTATATTTCTATGGTACCTTCAGAATTGAGTCTTAATGTTTAGTGGATAGTTTAACAACAATATTTGTGTCCGTGAAAACTCAGTGACCATCATTTTTGAAAATAATATTACAGACATGGCAACAATAATCGTGAACTCACTCTTTGCATGCTGGACTGCACAGAAATCCAGAGACTAGACTACCGCCTGGGACTGCAGCAAGGAGGCCCGGACAGGCGGCCTCACATGCAGCTTCAGTAGTGTCGGAGCCAAGAGAAGATTGCAGAAGTTTCGTGACGTCGCTTACTAGAGGGTTGATGGTAAAACATCGCCAGTTATCGTTACTTATGACTAGTGTGTACACTTTAATTACCAAGAAGAGAATAAAAACAAACTTCTAATATTGAACAAAAAACGTATATCAAGTATAACAAACCATTGCTCACGGTTGAAATAAATTGGACTACATGATTATTTTTAGACAAGAAATTCAATTGTTGATGAAAGTAAAGGAAATTACTTACAGTGGAGCTGGAATGATCCGAAGAGGAATCTCTCCTCGATGCTGGCACAGTAGACCATTGGCAACAAAACCAGCAGGCACACGGCGAACTTCATCCTGATATCTGAATTACACAAATAATGATATACTTATTAAACGTAATCATCAATGAGACTGGTTAAGTATGCAAATGTGAATAACTTATTAGACGGTTAGTGCCATCATTCTGTTTTTAGTTGTGAAAATGCTAAATCGGTCTTCGGGGACCTACGTCTTTATCGTGCAAGCTACAAGTCAACAAATCAAAATTTTATTGCGCTTTCCTGCTATAAACCAATGCTACTATCAGTTTCTGGATGAAATGAATTTAATCGGATAATTTCAGATATTATTATTGTTATAACAGAATCATTGATTGTATTATGGTCTGGTTAAGTGCTCATTACATATATTTTTTTATCCCATCATCAGACGTGCATTGTCGAAATAAACCACTGTGGAATAAATTTATCTTTATTTCAGCAGTGCTGAAATATAGCTGTCACGCGCGGCGAAGAATGTTCATATTACTCGGAATCAACTATAAAGTAATCATTTTTAGTAAAATCGAATCAGATTTAACAAAACAAACAATTTGATACCAAGATGTAATATAGTTTTTACACATAATGCAACTCAAAAAGCAAATAAACATTATTTACAAATATTAAGTGCGCGTACTCGTGACGTCATTATTAATACGTCATACGACACAATGCATGTTGTTTCACGCTAAAGATGCAGTTGATTAGTGTCTTTTTTTCATTATTTCTTAAAAATCGGGGACGTAGAGGTATGATAAACGAAAAACAGGTTGGTTACTGATCTTTTTGTAATGTATTAGGCTCGACACGATTAAAATAATGAAACAATGTTTGCTTAAAATATCTTTGGGATTTTCCGTCTAGTTCGATTTTCCTATTCTATGTTTAAAGAAATAATTTACGACTAAGAAAATTGATGGGATAAATCGAATACTAGGTCGGTGCCGAATAAAGCAAAGTTTATCTTGCTCGGCACGAAAATCTGAACCACTCGCCAAGGCTCGTGGTTCAGATTTTCTAAGCCTCGCAAAATAAACTTTGCTTTATTCGGCACCGACCTAGTATTCTCTATATCTTACACATGTGTAATATACTTTTTAAGCGTTTTCATTGGCTTAGTTAACGTTTATTGACCAATCGCATTTTGTTATTTTGCTGAAATGACGTTGCAACGTCAAATGACGTCACGAAATGTAAACAACATTCGGGATCTATCATTATGTTTGCGTAAATATTTATTTAATTTGTTGATTTAAAAGAATGTGATGAAAAGATCTGACACTCGTTGTCAAATCATTCCATATTTTATTAAACTCGTCATGGAAATTCGTTAGTTAGCTCGCCGAAGGCTCGCTTATTAACAAAATTCCTGAAATCGTTTAATAAAATATGGTAGGATATGACAACTCGTGCCAGATTCTACATATATAAAATACGACATAAACGTTGTTGACGCTATGATGATCATTGCGTAGGGAGGTTTCTTGATCAAAGTCAGAACAAATTATTTAACCATTTTTTAAATAAATTCTCTAAGCATTTGAAAAAGGGTCGTACACAAAATGTAATTGCTATCACATCATATATGCATAAAAAAATGCTTATTACAAACAGAAAAGTGAAATTTTACTAACCGTGGACGTTGTTGCTTAATAATGACAAATATTTCTGCTCAATCGGAGCATTATAAGCATTTATTGAAAGTCGTATTGTAAAGCATTTTGAGATTCGAGTAAGTGAGAGTGGTTCCGAAACCAATCAATTTTATAAAGGAATGTTTGCAATTAAAAAAAAAATATCCATATTTAGATAATCTATTTAAGGTTAGCATTTACCTTGTGGTGGTCCGAGATGACTTAATCATTAAGTCAAAAGAATGACCCTTTTATATACACACGGCTCTCCAAGCCAAGTAATGAGGACATCTCCGTTTTTGGCAAAACGAAAGATAAGACTCGATAGTGTAGGTCATTAGCGTGTGAGCCGTAGTCATGATTTCGACGGACGGATTTGTCTTCGCTAAATATTGCCGTAAATCTGGAACGCTTGTTGGTTGAAAAATTAGCATATACTATACCAAAGAATCTGAAAATCG
This sequence comes from Dreissena polymorpha, assembly GCF_020536995.1. Taxonomy (NCBI): domain Eukaryota; kingdom Metazoa; phylum Mollusca; class Bivalvia; order Myida; family Dreissenidae; genus Dreissena; species Dreissena polymorpha. Next base: position 172,442,646 of record NC_068355.1, read on the forward strand.
GCCGCATTTTATTTAAAACTCCTACATAATAAGGATGTGACTGCAATCGCCTCTCAAGAAGGCTATCTTAAGAACCCCGTCAATAAGCAAATGGGTGCACATATATAAACAATATAAACAGTGAATTACTTCAAAATTGTATTAGGAGCTAGCTAAACATTACCAAAGTATTTATGATAATTTACCATATAAAACCATATAAATAAACTGAAAAACCATCAAACTCAATTTAGCCTGTTGTGGAGTTTGTTGTGCCAATTAATTGTAAATCGGCGATAGGTCAGTTTAAATAGATAATCAATGATGTCTCTTTTACTACGCTTTCCTTTGATTTCTCGTCAAAAGTTTGACAACACGGTGTCAAATTATAATATCAAAGTGCTGACAGTATTGTAGTGACGATGCTTTTGAAGAGGATGGATATAAAGCATCAATTTAAATTTATCTACATCACAACAAGTGTGTATGTGGGTACGAAAACATTATGCCCAAAAAACTTTGGGTACGAAAAACAAATTGGGTACCAAAAAAATGGGTACGAAAAAAATGGGTACGAAAAAAAATTGCGTACGAAAAATATTTGGGTACGAAAAGAAATTGGGTACGAACAATTTTGGGTACGAAAAAAAATTGGGGGTACGGGGAAGTAGTACCCGTGGGGAACTTGACCCATTCAGCGAAACTGGGAGGCGGGTTACATTCTCGATCAAATCTTAAAATAACTACATTCGGGGTTTTCCCAACGTCACAGCGTTTGAAGTGCCACCTGACAGTTGCGTGTCTGGTTCCTGTACCGAACCTCTCGATAAATTTGAAAGAGGACAGGAATCAAGCTGCCTTCACCTTTATCAATGATAATAAGCGAGGTATGCCGATTGAGAAAATTAAGCTAACTCAATCGGACTGGCTCGGTCTTTTACATAGGTCCCCCTTGTGAAAAATTGTTTCATGGTATGATAACTTAGACGAGCTGCTTCGCTGAAGCAGCATCGTCAATAACTTCATTTAAAACCTTGTATTGAAGACGGGATGAACGTTCGCATAGAAGTGTACAATTGCTGTTATGAAGCGGGCCCACTTTCTTTCTCCAGTTTAGGATTTGACCCAGTCAGATATGAAAAAAATCATGCGTGGCATGAACTTGCTTTAATATATTGACCAAGATTTAAATTAAATATAAGTGATCTTATTTGGTAAAATTATGACACACTTTATATTGGTTTGTGTTTATAAAGGGTTGGGAATAAATGTACACCATTTGTCTTAAATACGGGACACGATATAAGTTTGATAATAACCATATGGCAACAAGTTGCAGAACGCAAGCAGTTACACGACTCCTATTATTTTTAATAATGGTCATAAATTCAGACTTATTTCTATAGTACGAAAAGGTTAAACATGTTATTCAAGGTTGATATTGCATTAAATTTTGATAACACGAAATACATTAACACTCGTATTTTAATTAGATTGAAACTTTATGTATAAACGGAATAATATGTTATCATCACGTTAAACCTTCAAGGTAACATGATGCTGGAGTTGCTAACCGTTATATCAATGGCTTTGATTTTCTTTGCTGTTTCGTTAAAATTTATATACCAAGTTGATTGCCGAGACTGTTCACAAACTTAACGACTCGTCTCATGGCAGATTTTTAGAAAATGTTTTATAATATGCAATTTCGACATGTCATAACAAGCAGTATATAAGTTTTTCAGCCCACATATATCGATATTGATTCACATAAGTTTAAAGGCATGAATTAACATTCTGAAAAAGCCAAATTTGTTCAAATTATGAAGAACTGAACATAATTTCTTTTTCAATGAATGCGTTTATAAATTAGGAAGCTATGAACATAACTATCCAATGGGTGTACTGAGTATTGGTATGTCACAGGCATTTGTGTGCAGCTTAATGTGCCAAGAATATTGGCAAATAAGTTGGTATTATGGTAACCATTGTAGTTTACATACCACGTGACTGTGTGTACACGTGTAATTATTGCAGATAGTTAAATAACAGTTAAATTGGTATTCTTTCTCGTTTAAAAACATTGCATTAAAATCGAAGTAATATGGTTTGATCAAGCCAGTCTTCATTTATGTACATGAACGAAACAAGTAAGAAACATTATGTATGAGTTTTTAATAAGCCTTGTTAACAATTATTTAATGGTTGAGCAAGTAATTGAAGAAAACGACGATTTTTATTGCTATTTTTTATTTGCGAAGATAACAAAAATCTTATTCTATGATTTATTTTCCTTCACGAAAAATTCTGAAATAAATCAAATCGACAACATAAATAACAATGTGTCGTTAATATATATCAAATGCGAAGAAATCTTGAAAGACATCTCGGATTTAATTGCTGATGTACATGTATATATCTATAAACGAACATTTAAAACTTAGATTTGCAAACATGCTTAGCTGAAGATATCTTTTATTCAATTCATATAGCTCAGGTCTCCAAATGATGTCATTTACTCTCTCCTCGATGCTGTCTTTAATAATACGGCAAAACTACCATCTATTGTTTTGATATATCTTAATGTATCTTTATAAGTGGTATGTTGCATTAAGTGGCAGTGCAGTAACAAACATACGAGTCGGTTGTATCTATTTGAATAAATCAACAAAAATACAAACGTATACACTCAGACATTCAGACTTTCATCTGCACGTATAATCGTTTCTGTCGAGTGATAACAATATGCTCCATATTGAAAGCTCTGAAAGCACTGAATTTAAACAATAACTCTTGCAATACATGGTTAAATATTTTATATGTGAAATAAAACATACAAGTATGTGTCACTATGGTGGCCATTGAGTTAGGAGGTATTATATCAAAGACTGAACAACTAATTGTATTTAAAACTCGGTAATAATTAAAAGAAAGTTAAACACAAAATTGAATTGCTTTCACATCACATCTGAATCAATTAACTAAGCTAATTACAATCATAAATGTGATAAGTAACGAACCGTGGGCGTTCTTGCTAAAAATGGCACATGCTTTTGGTCAATCGGAGCAGAGGATGGGGTTCAAATCGAATAATTTATTTTGAAATTTTCAATTACGGGGTAAATAATGATGTTGCAGACGTTTTTTTATCATTCAGATTTAAAACAATGCGAAGTGCAAACTATAAGCCATTATTGAAAATCATAATTTAAAGCATTTTGAGACACGAGTACTTGAAATTTATTCCTAAACCTTCTTAATCAATCTTATTAACGAATATGTCAATCAAAAAATGTACCCATATATTGTTAAAATTATATGTTAAAGGTTAGTATTAATCTTTTGGAGGTCCGATGCGACTTAAACTAATTTCAAAGAATGACCCTTTCATATACTCAAGGCTTTGCAGGCCAAATAGTGAGAACATCGCCGCTTTGGGCAAAACGAAAGATAAGACTCGATATTTTGTGCGCCGTAATGTCATGATTTTGATGGATTTGTCTTAGCTAAATGTTGCCGTATCATCTGGAACATTTTTTTGGTTGCGAAATCGGTTAAATCGGCATATAATCTAACAAAGAAACTGTAAATTGGTCGACTTTTATTTAAAGCGTCTATATAATGATAATGTAATTGAAATCGTCTCTCCCATTATATGTGGTAGTTGTACCTTCATTATATAGCTAATGTAGAAATATACCACAAATGCCGACATTTCATTTGCAAAAGTATAATCATACCATCGCGCGTAGATTAGTATAACATATTGATTTCTCAAAGCTAAACAAACTTTTAAAAGCGAATGTTCGGTTATTTTGTAAGACAAAACGTTGTAAAATGGCTTATATTGTGATACCGCATGTGTAATTCTCGCAATCATAAACATAAACTAAGAAACTAGTTATTCCCTTTAACAAAGCACTTTTCAAATATGACTAAATAAATACAATGAAAACCCATCGTGGTGATCAATGCAATTATAAATTCAATCATTTTAACCTTTTGTTGTGCTTGTCGTCCAAAGTTATTATGTATCTGCGTTAGGACTGTTTCCATTCATTTAACATAGTGAATCATCTTTCCCCCCTATGTTTTCGTTTGATGTATTGTTTACAATTTTACAAACGCAGGTAAACTATATAGTAACGCCATTTGAACATTCAATTGAGGAGTGCATACTGGATTATATATTGTATGTAATAACATCTATTAATCATTAAGGTGCGACGCTGTTTATGAAATCAAACAACTCGTACAAAAATCTGTGTTGTGAAACGGACCCACTATCTTCCTCCGGTGTAGGATGATTAAGTTTCCTTATGAGGTAACCTATCGCACACTTATTCTGAAGTTTGGGTTGAGTTACTATATATTTGGAAATAAATGTATACCATATATCTTAATTGATACGCCATGGGCATGATCATGTTTTATTAAAACATTTTCAGATAGATTGATTGAAATCAATTCATAATATTTATTGCACACTCTTTCCTGATATGGATTGACGTAATACGTTTGGTGAAAGTGAATTAAAAAATAGTTGCAGAGAGTATAAACTTAAACGGCCTATTTTTATCCAACAATTACCATAACTACACAATTCTTATGTCAATTTGTAGCGTTCAATATTTTCTTAAACAGCGTGAAAGCTTATGAGTTGCATTAAAATTGAATTAAATTGAAACGTGTATATATGTATGGCATTTGGTAAGTATATTTGATCATGCTATACTACGAAACTCCTAAACCCCCTAAGTGCATAACGCATATTTGAGCAAACCCATTCGATGGGGATTTTTTTTCGATCCTATAACCAGATGACAGAAAAATATTTCCAAAATCCTTGGTTGATCCTACATGGGTTTACAATAAATCGTATGTTTTATATAAAAATGTGCTTCTATTTGTAAATAGAAATTTTAGCAAATAATTGGTCTGCTCGATAATTTATTTACAACTGCAATTTGCAAGCATTTTGCGATAAATGTTTTTTTTATCAATGCTATTTTACTAGTTTAATGGTATGACTATGTACTGTTGTTTCCTCAACATATTGCAGTTAATTAAAGTCAGGTTAGAACGGCATTCAGCTACTATAACATAATGGTACGACAAGATTCGTGTCAAATCAGCACGGTAACCGGACGGTGTACGTGCATGTTTTTTTTTTCAACTGCTATGTGGTTGGTTTGCATACCTTTTGCAATTTTGTTCTAATTTTGTAGTACAATGTGGACTTACTTTTGATAATTGGAGACTCACATAATATTAACATGGTCAGTTTAAAAGATTCGTCGATTGCTTTCCGTTTAGTAAGCACCACTTTTGCTGGTAATGCAGTCGTTAAACCAATAAGTAGTTAAATGAAAATGAAATGGAAAATGAATTATGTGAGTATGAAGTTAATCGGCTGCATAATTTTAAATATTTAAAATAACGAATGGCCAAATGTTAACTTCGGATCTTCTTGAAACCGGTTTGAACCCCAACGTTGTGCCAAGGTGGTGATCCCAGTTTTAATAATATCTTTTGTTTCTTTCTGTCACATCCAGTATATGTGTGTTGTTTCGCGCTGGTCTCACTTGGTTCCCTGCTATAAATAGCTGGATTGTATGATATACCGAGGCTTCTCTACAGCTGCTGCAGCTACATGTCCACTTTGTTTACCGGTATATGTGTATGTTGTTCAATATATGCTTCAGTATTGTTTGCCGAAAACAAGAGATTTCGCTTGTGGACCTTGAACTTCCTAATAATGTTTTATAAAAGAACTCCTTAATTTACCGCAAGTAAGAAACTGGTATATGACGGCCTTCATTGATGTTTGTATTTTTTACAAAAATAAAGAAGAGAAACTGCGTTTGAAATATATCTGAGAACAGTCATAGCAATCATGCCCTGTTATTTTATTAATGTCTACGTTTTGAACATATGGAACGTTTGTCGATTTTTTCTGCGAAATAGGTTTTACACTTTTTTTCGAATTTTCATGTTATATTATACTTAAAAACTAATAAGTAATTAAATATCAGCTATCACTTAATTGTGTATGGTAAGGCGGTAAGACTAATTGTCGATGCTAAACTTGTACTATTTTTGGAATAAATACTGATGCCAGTATCAAATGAAGAAGCAAATATTTTATATTTATGTCGTTTAATTTTTTTTTCCAAAGAGATATCCAATGCCATTATAAATTAGCGTCCCTGGGCAAGGTGCTGGAGCCTGAAATACAGCAAACCACCAAAGTTTAGCAGAATATGTCGTTAATATATATCGAAGGAGTAGAACTCTAGGGTAAAAATGCCCATATTTCATTTGTAGATCTATCAACGACGATTAAGAGTTCGGATGTGTAAGAATAAAACATGATAACGCTTGCGTTAAATAGCCAAACATCCGAATAACAAACAAGGATCATTAAGTGTTCAAATGTTTAATTATTCAAACAATACTCTAGGTTTGCACGTGAAATGCGAACTATATTTCTATGGTACCTTCAGAATTGAGTGTTAATGTTTAGTGGATAGTTTAACAACAATATTTGTGTCCGTGAAAACTCAGTGACCATCATTTTTGAAAATAATAATACAGACATGGCAACAATAATCGTGAACTCACTCTTTGCATGCTGGACTGCACAGAAATCCAGAGACTAGACTACCGCCTGGGACTGCAGCAAGGAGGCCCGGACAGGCGGCCTCACATGCAGCCTCAGTAGTGTCGGAGCCAAGAGAAGACTGCAGAAGTTTCGTGACGTCGCTTACTAGAGGGTAGATGGTAAAACATCGCCAGTAATCGTTACTTATGACTAGTGTGTACACAATAATTACCAAGAAGAGAATAAAAACAAACTTCTAATATTGAACAAAAAACGTATATCAAGTATAACAAACCATTGCTCACGGTTGAAATAAATTGGACTACATGATTATTTTTAGACAAGAAATTCAATTGTTGATGAAAGTAACGGAAATTACTTACAGTGGAGCTGGAATGATCCGAAGAGGAATCTCTCCTCGATGCTGGCACAGTAGACCATTGGCAACAAAACCAGCAGGCACACGGCGAACTTCATTCTGATATCTGAATTACAAATATAATGATATACTTATAAAACGTAATCATCAATGAGACTGGTTAAGTATGCAAATGTGAATAACTTATTAGACGGTTAGTGCCATCATTCTGTTTTTAGTTGTGAAAATGCTAAATCGGTCTTCGGGGACCTACGTCTTTATCGTGCAAGCTACAAGTCAACAAATCAAAGTTTTATTGCGCTTTCCTGCTATAAATCAATGCTACTATCAGTTTCTGGATGAAATGAATTTAATCGGATAATTTCAGATATTATTATTGTTATAACAGCATCATTGATTGTATTATGGTCTGGTTAAGTGCTCATTACATATATTTTTATGTTACACATGTGTAATATACTTTTTAAGCGTTTTCATTAGCTTAGTTGACGTTTATTGACCAATCGCATTTTGTTATTTTGCTGAAATGACGTTGCAACGTCAAATGACGTCACGAAATGTAAACAACATTCGGGATTTATCATTAATATGTTTGCGTAAATATTTATTTAATTTGCTAATTTAAAAGCTTGTGATAAAAAGATTTGACACTCGTTGTCATATCATACCATATGTTATTAAACTCATCCAGGAAATTCGCCAAAGGAACGCTAACTAACACAATTCCTGAACTCATTTAATAAAATATGGTGTTATATATGACAACTCGTGCCAGATCCTATATATATATATATATATATATATATATATATATATATATCTATATATAAACGGGTAATCTGATAAAAAAATGCTCATTTTGAATAAAGTTAAAAACTGAAATAACTTTCCTTTTTTCTTGCATTCATTCTTTTTATGTTATTAGCGTGTTTACTGTTTACTCTTATTATCCCCGCCGAAATTTCGGAAGGGGATATAGTAATAGTCTCCGTCCATCTGTCCGTCCGTCCTTCCGTCTGAAAGTTTGTCAACAGCATAACTCCAAATCTATAAAATGGATTTACTTTAAACTTAGAATATAAACGTATGGCAAGTAGGAGAAGTGCAGGGACTAAGAACCCTAACTCTATCTTCCTTAGTTTTTGAATTTTCTGCCTTAATTTAATTTCAAAGTAAATTTCAAAGTGTATTTTTGTCCGGAGCATAACGCTAAATCTACTGAAAGGATTTACTTGAAACTAGAAATATAACAGATGGTAACTAAGAGAAGTGCAGTGAACATGAACCATAACTATCTCGGCCGTAGTTTTTTAATTATCTCCCTTTATTTAATTTCATAGTAAATTTGTATCCGTTTTGTCCGGAAAATAACTATATGTCTACTGAAGGGATTAACTCTAAATCTACTGAAGGGATTTACTTCAAACTTAAAATATAAACAGATGACAACTAGGAAGAGAGCAGTGACCAAATACCATAACTAAATCTACCTTAGTTTTTGAATTATCTCCCTTTATTTAATTTCAAAGAATTTATTATTTCACTCTCTAAAACAAATGTGCTCATACAAGCAAACACATTTCGGCGGGGATGGCCATATTAACATGGCTCTTGTTGGCGACTTGTTTTGATATGATATTTAACGATTATTTTGCTTAAATTTCACACACAAAATGAATTTCACACTTTTGAAATGTATAAATAGTTACTTGTCAGTATAAAACGCATATATGTCGCGGAACAGTATTGCACTATTTCCCGCATACATTTTACCGGGCATAGACCTTTATGTACCATGTATAATAAAGCATTAGATCTTTGAAAACGTGAACGAACAAAACCGAATGAAAATATAAAAAGCCACCGAAGCGTAAAATTTATGCAAATGATTTAACGAGTGCAAATTAAATGTTGCGCAGCTATAATACGTAGTGATGCTGCATACCGGTTCAACCCGAATCATGTTATATTTTTAAAATCCATTCATCAGAGACGAATAAAAATGCAGTTTATACAGACTTTACCTTTCGATTAGGCTCCTAACACTGCAAAGTTGTTTTGTTGGTTTGATGTCCAATACACCTTTATATAGTGTTAGCTTTACCATGAAACTTACTGAGCCTTAGCAAGATTGTGTCACACGATTGTTCTAAATTTGGTCAAATCATAATATTATGTCACGCGTTGAAATTAAATAGAACATTGACACACATTTGATTTATTTGGTGTGATCTAGTTTAAACCCCTAACACTCGTGTTTAAAAATTAATCTGCGACCGAAGCCCTTAGTTACGTCATGATTAATTACATATCAGTTCGGTGACCGGACTGTGTGAGTACATGTTGTTTTCTCAACTGAAATGTCTTCCTCACGAATCCCGTTCGACACAAACATCCATATTACATCAGCTGAAGCAAGCCTAGATTACCATCGTCATATGGTTGGTTTTCGCACCCTCAAATTTCTTTCATACACTAAAAATGTTGAGACGTCATATGGTTCTTAAATGCGCATGCGATTTTTGACGATGGCACATTATTTTCGGAAGAATAGGGGCTCTTCTTTGAATATAAAAATATAAACATGGTCAGTGTAAACGATTCGCGTAAACCATTCTAAAATGACTTGGTAATACATAATCAGCTATCAGTTGATGATGAATGATACGGCGATTACAAATGTATTTGTTTCACGTTTAACCCAATGACAATGAATACAAAGATAAAATTCTTAACTTGTAATGTTAAGGAATAATTTCCGATGCCTAGATTAAATGGTTGAGCAAGTATTTGAAGATACTTAATATTACTTAAAGATATGTTTTGATTGAGAAAGTATTGGAAGTTAATGAAGATTACTATAAGATATATCTATGTGATATATATATTTTTCATTTTCAATCATAAACAATTTAAGTGCCAACATTTATTTTCGTCCCTGGGCAAGGTGCTGGAGCCTGAAATACATCATATCATCAAAATAAATTATACAGTGTCGTTAACTCATATAAAAAGAGAAGACAGAAATCTAGAATACAATTGTCCATATGTCATTTGTAGATCTATGAACGACAATTTTGAGTTATGATGCGTAGAATAAAAACACTGTCATTAGCGGTTAAAAAGTCAAGCATCAGAATAGGAAATAATAATTATTCAGTGATGAAATGATCATTTGACATGTTTTTTTTAATTTGGCACAATCTCATATTTTTTCAAGTGAAATCCGAATCGTATTTTTCAACGCTACAATAAGTCTGGGGACTTACTGTCATGTTTTTAGTGAATCCATGTAGTTAACAAGAATATTTTTTCAAAAGACATTAATTTATGGTTATGACCGAAGAATGATAAAAAAGAGTGTACTCACTCCTTGCATGCTGGTGCACACAGAAGTGGAGCGGCTAGACTACCGCCTGGGATTGCTGAGAGGATGTGCGGGCATTGAGCCTCGCATTGAGCCTCGGTGGCATCGGAGCCAAGGGCGGCCTGCAGAGCTTTCGTTACGTCACTCACTGAAATTAGCAGTATCGAAATCGCATCTAAATCTGCCAATGCGTTAAATTATAGTTTTGTAACTTTATTTTTCTAAGTTGCGTTCGTTTAGAACCTTGCCTTTTATAAAATATAAATTATGTAATATAGGATGATTAAAAAGGTCATTACTTTCAATTTGGATGAAATATAGGCTTTATATGAAGGCTATATACATACTCGTTAACTATAACATACAACAGTCCTTTTGCGAAATAAAAAGTAATTTATTAAATGTTTCGCTTTTGTTTGAAATTGAATGTTAAATTAATGTGTGTTTTTTCTGTTTAAAACATACACAACTTACAGTGGAGCTGGAAGGATCCAATGATAAACCTCTCCTCGATGCTCGCACAGTAGACCATTGGCAACAGAACAAGCAGGCACACGGCGAATTTCATCTTGGGATCTAAAGGAGTGTTGTACGCAATTATATTCATTTGTTTTTAGAGCTTTTGCGAATAGTTTTAAGTACCTCGTTCATGCTTGTCATAAATAAAAGACCGCATGGTATAAGAAGGTCTGCATGTGCAGCTGAAGATTCGCCGGGATATATTTGCTGATAGTTCTGTAACACTTATATGGGTTAAAGATACGCTTGCATAAAGATGAACAACCTGTAAAATGGCACCATGTACAATATCAAGCTTAAACTTCAAGTATTTAATTAAAGTGTTGAATACAATCGATATGGATCGATAAACTGTGCCGTGGCATTGTTCTTTACGCAGTAACATTTTACTTTACATAACACTTTTTATCGACGTTATATGAGATGACCGTGTGGCTGGATTGATTCTGTCCAATATGGTCCAAAAATGGAAATAATTGTGAGTTTTATGTTATTAACATTGAAGCTTTGATTTTTTGGGGGTACATAAATAAATTGAGAATAATAAGTTGGTGACGTGGATGGAGAATGGTTATCTGGCATGTCGGAGGAATTTCGGCTCACCCGATAAGATTCTCCGACGAGCCAGATAACCATTCTCCATCCCCATCACCAACCTTTTATTCTATTTATCATGTCACATTTATTTCTTTTTATTTTATGCTTTTTTTTCACAGTTTATTAACACTGTAAAAGAGTTTAACTAGAGAGTTTTACTGGACTAATGACGTCATTTCGTAAAAAAATGACGTCATTTCACAGTAAAACTGACGGACATTCGATGCCACGAGGTCAACTAGCCTAATATCTTTTCGGTTATTAGGTTGCCTGGTTACCAGGCTGATTTAAAGGCATATGACATGATAAATCCTTATATCTGAGTTAAAAGGCAGGAAATATTTTAAAGACCAATTATTAATTTTCTATTCATATTTTTAAAGCCGCGACTAAACATCTGAGCCGTAGAATATTGAAGGCACATCTGATACATTCCGTCATCTTCATTAACATTAGTTCATATTTTGTGTAATGCGACAGAAGGTCGGAATTCTAATATCTAAGTGTTACCATTCTCCCTATTTCATAAATATGCATGCTAGAATCCGCTTCATTACATTGAAATCCCACAGGCAAAACTTTGTGTTCAGTATATCATAGTTAATTAAATAAATACATTAATAACGAGTCATTAACATAAGTTTTCTTTAAAAATGTCTGAAACAATTGAAAGCGAATTCAAAGAGTTCATCAACACGTAATTACTTATAAATTATTCAATAATATATATGTTCTACTAATAACGAATGTGTTACTTTCATCAATTATAATATGCCCAGTAGATAAATAATATTAAAATGAGAGAACATAATTTAAATTAACAAATGAAGAAAACGGCAATACAATTTCATTATATTTCCATCGTTGTGTATTCAGTAAATCCACTACGAATAGCATTTACCTGGTCGAGAAGCTCCACAGAAACTGATACTCTGGTCATCAGACTGACCATGCTATATATAACGAAAGTCATGTGATACAAACTTAGACTGACCTGTCCGAAATGGTCAGTTAGATAGCCTCGATGCCGCAAAACCATATAAATGTGGACGGAATGGTCACGATTACAGTTGCTTTGTTGTACATGCTTTCACTTTTTGGTAAATAGGTCAATACCATGTCATTTAACAGTTCACATAAAAGACCACTTCATGTTAAAAAAACAAAATCCTTCATAAAATTAGAAAGAAATGTTAAGTAAACGTCATCTAATGCCATAATCGCGTATGTTTATCAAAGTAAACACATTATAGAAGTTTTATAACAAGACGACTTCCCCTTATTTATGCGAGGATTTGCTCATGAATACTTGATATCAACACACGTTAACTTTATATAAGAAATAAAATAATGACACAATGGTATTAAAATCTTTAAAAGCTAAAACAGATTTAAAAAAACAACAATGTTTCATCAAATTCGATAATGGTTAATGGTATTTATCACATCTCATTTGAGTGAAGTTTTTAACGTTAACGTAAATGTTAGCATGCTAAAATGGATGTCATAATTGTTGGTGACCACTGCAGTGGTATCGATCGGGGTAGCCAATTGTATAAATCTGGATAACTCTTATCCAGCGGATAACTTTTGGTCATCTTATCATAAAATTGAAGATAACCAAAAGTTATCCGCTGGATAAGAGTTATCCAGTTTTATACAATTGGCCGGAAGGATATACCGGTATCTTGTCTATACCGAATACTAATCGCCTTATAGTATACAGTTTCTTTCATCTGTCAATACTTTGTCTATTCATGTTGGGTACAGAGCGGTAATAATTGTACGTTATCAAGTGGCATGGTAACAGTTCAATACCAATCCTTATATTGTTATACGTTGATTAAGTAATATATAAACTGCTACTCAAACAGACATAATAGACAAAATACTTCACTTAAAGAATAGCATAATAGCAATTGCTGAAACGTTTATAAGTGCGTGTTGCTTAAGCAAAAACGTTGTGTCGTGATAGCAGATATATAATGGATTTCCAAATGGTTACTTTGCTTTTTGCGAACGTGTTTATTAACGATTGTCTAATTGTGTTTAATCAAATACCCTCTAGGTTTTACTCTTATACAAAATATGAGTTTTGTACATCCAGACTCATCGGGAATTAACACACTTTGATAATGCTTCTTCCTGAGGCACATTACGACATCAATGTGACATCAATACGGAACGGGCGCCTTCAACCCGACCTATATACTAAACCTACCGATAAACATCTGTACCTAAACAGGGATTCTTCGCACCCGGAGACTACAAAAAAGCGATACCATATGGTCTGGGTGTGCGTGCGAAAAGAATATGTTCAGAGGAGGTTGCCTACCGGAAGCACAGACAGGCGGTGAAAGCACAGCTCGTGAACCGTGGATATGACGGGGCGTTTGTAGAGACCGAATTGATAAAGGTCGACAATAAAAAGAGAAAGGACCTTCTACGCGAAAAGACAAACTTGGAGCGTAATACGAGGATTCCGCTTGTGATTACGTTTTCGCGCGCACTACCCAATATCGGGCGTATCATCCGCAGACACCTACACACGCTGCACACGCCTGATTTAATGAAGAAAGTGTTCCCCGAGCCCCTATTAGTAGCATTCAGAAGGGATTGCAACCTGCAAGACATCCTAGTACACAAGAACACAATAGGATGTTCTTCCGAAGCCCAACATGAGCGGGTCCTGTCGGGCGCAGTGGTGCGCCATTTGCCCGTACATGATGACGGCGGACTCCTTCACATATCCCAGCGGCAGAAAGTACAGCGTGAGAAACAATGTGGACTGCAAATCATCCAATGTTGTGTACGCGGTCAGCTGTCGTCGCTGTCGCAGGTACGTGTATGTGGGAGAGACCGGCGGAACTCTGTACCAGCGACATCTGCTGAATCTGTCGCGTATTTGCACTCAGAACAGTGACACGGTAGCAAAACATTTCTACACAGACGGACACTCCATGGATGATTTCCAAATAATGGGAATTGAAAAACTCAGCGGGTCGGACGAGTATCGCAAGACCATTGAGCAATTATGGAAGGCAAAACTAAGAACATACCGACCATATGGCATCAACGTGCAGGAATGAACAGTCATGAAAGGGCGGCAAAACAACGTTGGCGCCGGAAATGCACGACGTCATATCCGTTCATTAATGAAACATCTTGAAATAAAAAAAATGGTCGCTGATGAAGACCGTGAGGTCGAAAGCTTCGGCTAAAAATAAATACAGCGTTTTATATTTGCATAGAAAGCCTAAGGCTTATTTGTAACTCTATCGAGTCCGTTTCCTGGGGTTAGAACCAGTTCATTGTGTCTTTGGGGGAGACTTAAAGAACGCTCCCACAGTGGGGATCGAACCCGTGACCGCCCGCGAGATAGACGGACACCATATCCACTACGCCACGGGCACCTCCAAAGTCTTTATACAATTTAGGAGCAAGACTGTGAAAAACTGAAGATGTTTTTCTTTCTTTTTTAATTGTTATACTTCATTTTAAACAATATCAAGTACATTTATATATTTCCCTCCCTGAGCAAGGGTATGGAGCCTGAAATACATCAAGTCATTAAAATAAATCACACTGTGTCGTTATTTTATGCAACCAAATGTAGAAAGACATCTACTATTACAATGTCTGCATATAATATAAATATCTATTAAAGCCCATTTAGAGTTCTAATTTGCTGGAATAAACCATACTATTGTAAGCGGTAAAATAGACAAGCATCAGAATGGCAAATAACAATCATTGAGTTACATAATGAACAGTATTTTGATTTGAAATGGAAATGTATTTTACTCTGCTACCTTTGCTATTTGGTCTTATTGTTATGCTGTTGAATTATAGTTTAATATACATATTTTTTAACATAACTAGGTATTGAGCTTAATTTTACAATGTATAATCATGGCCAAGTAATTGACACAATACGAGTTTACTCACTCCTTGAATGCTGGTGTACACAGCAGTGGAGTGGCAAGGCTACCGCCTGGGATTGCACCGAGGACGGACGGGCAGGCGGCCTCACATGCGGCCTCACTGGTGTCGGAGCCAAAAGCCGCCTGCAGAGATTTCACAACGTCTTCCACTGAAAAAAACAAGCAGTCTTAATATAATTAATAGAGCATTCTAATCCGTCAATACCGTCAACTAACTTGGTGGTGGCTTTTGTCGTTGTAAATTGTTAATACAATCAGTTGATGTGTTTAGAGCAAATCAGTATCTGATAATGTTCTTTTCAATCCTGACCTTACTTTTAGATTATGAAAGTATCATTATGTGATATCAAAAATGACTTTAGTTACAATATGTATCAAATATAGGCTTAAACACAATGTTATATAACACACCCGTTAGATATATTATACAAAAAAGTATTTTTTAAATAAAAAATAATATATTTTAACAAAAAATAATATATGTCGCTTGTGTGTGAAATTGATTTACAAACAATAAAAAATGTTATTACTGTCTTAGAAAGTAACAACTTACAATGAAGCTGGAAGGATCCGAAGATGAATTGCATCTTGGGATCTAAAGGAGTGTTGCTTTCAATTATATTCATTTGTTGTAAAAACGTGTTAATATTAAAAATGAAACCACACCTACCCCACGTGCAACAGCGCCCCATTTTCACGGATGAATGATTGTATCGTTATCTTGCACAGAATATAGTCAAATGATCACATGTGCAATTTTAAATCAAAATTATAACTAATTACTGAGTTATTGACGTTTCAAATGTGTTGCTTTAGAAAAGTCTCCAAGTGCATGTTTGCAAATGCTGAAACGTTTATTCGCATGTGCTGATCAAACAAAAACAGTGTTCCGTATAAACATATCTGCACAATATTTAAGGTGTTCCATGTAGTGGGTACGTTGCTCTGCGTGAACCTGTTTACTTAACGATTTGTCGAAATACTATTTATTAAATATACTTTTGGTGTTGCTCATATAAACATGTATTATACATTAACATCCAGGCTGCGTAATTGTGCATTGTAAACCTTTATTACTGCTGCCTCTTGAGATGCATTACCAGAGGGGGTAATCACGTGATTATCAAGATGGCGACGTCAATGTCGATGCAGGTATTTTTCCCTGTTTTATACCCTTTAATAACTTGTATTAGTTTTTTAAATTCCTCCCACTTTCCAGCCATATTAGCAAGAAAGTTACTGGCGTTTATTTCAAAGTAATATTCGCTCTATATCTCGACTTATACTCGGTGCTAAATTTCTTAGCGGGATAACCTAATTAGGGCTCCACTAAGAAAATTTGCGGGGAGTAAAGTCGAGATACAAAGCGAATTTAAATACGAAATAAACGCTAATCACATTTGTACTGATATGGCTGGAAAGTGAGCGTCGTTTAAAAATTAAACAACAGTTTTAAAGGGTATAAAACGGCGAAAAATAACTGTCTCGGCGTGGACGTCGCCATCTTGACTATCACGTGGTTACCCCCTCTGATTACGATGTACTACATGGTGCTAGGTTTTGAAAAACTGTCAAAAAGAATGCATTAAGCTGATACATGCATGCATTTCAATTCATCGAGCAACAAAAAATAGTACATGTGCATATGTTGCTATAGTGTATTTAAGCCATGTCAATAGAATTTTAATCGAATCATAATTTGCTTCTTGTTTTATTTAATATGCAATTCTATGGAGTCCATTTTTATAGTCACGACTGTGTTTTAAACTAAGTTCATGATTCGGCCAGCCATCAAACCGGTTCAAGCCCGCAATCTGTTTTTTATTTGATCGTTATATGGCTGAAACTCAAGATATTTTTTGGTGAATTTGCGTGTAAGGTTGTTTAATAAATATGTTGTCAAATGTGTATGTTTCCATGTAATTGATTATTGCTCTATAAAGTGTGAGGTTATGCAGCTTTTTTTATATCCACATTGCTTGCCATTTTCCAAGGCGGTGGATCGTGGATTTTTGTTGTATGTGTATTGGCTATTAGGTCCTTATCGTAAATGCTATTGGTCGCTTGCTCCAAATAAAGACTTCCACGGCTGGACTCGAAATAAACCACTGATAATGTCTGTTGAGTTTCATTTTTTCTTTAATATTTTTCTTTGCCATTACATTTATGTATGCCCTGAGTTGCAATGGTTCAGTTGGTTATGCTAAACCTCGGTTGCAATTTGGAATTTAGCGACGAACCACGAAGTTACAGCGAGATAAAGGCTTTATAATGGCCGCACGGCTTGAATAGCGGTTTTGGTTGTATACGTTGCGTTTTACTGCTTCTTTCACTGGCATATATGACTTGACACGATAAAACACGTTGTATCTTTATTTCATCCCATATTTGTATTGATTTGTAAGTCTTGAACATTTACTAATTGAACACTTGAGGTTAGGATCATCGTGTCTTCTGGATTGTAGGTTAAAGAACAAAACACCAATATGTACTGATATAAAAGTCAGTAATTTCTGAAGAGGACACAAACTGCTTAGTTCACAGGTGGCTCCTCTCACGGGACCTTATCACAAGGACGGCGTGATGTTTACTTTTACAACCTGGATCGTGATTGTCGTGTTCTCTGAGAGAAACGGTCAATGCCAGGGGATAACAAAACTAGACTTAAAATTTGCACCAGTTGCCGGATAGACGACAAAGATTACTTATTCATACATTTTTTTTAAATTATTGTAAAAATATTGTAAATTATTGTAAAAATATTGTAAATTATTGTGATATAATAAGATATAATTCCGTTTCACCTACAACACATGTCTTAATGTGCCGTCTGAAGCTTTTATAAGTGCCTAAGGCATGTCATGGATTATCATACATGCATTGATTTTTGTCAAAACAGATGGTCCATTGTGTAATATTGCCGATAAGTGATATAGAGATTTAGATGCAAAATCATTTTTGAGACATCGTTATATTAGCAGACAAGATATAATAGCCAAGTCGAGTTACACGTAAAAAGTAATTATAATACTAGTATTTTTTATCCTATCGTTTCAATTAAGATCTAACGACCAAATGCATTAAAATGTTATAATACAGTGTAGCGCTTCAGTTGCCCCTTGTTTGTATAATCTTGTTAACAATAACTCGCGTGGCATGTTGATTAAATCTTCATCACACAGTGTTGTTTCGATTTGTATCAAGTGTAATATGTTTTTGTAAATAAACAGTCTTCGAATAAATATCAATGACGTAAATCAGAAGGTTTAAAATTTATATTGATTTGTACTTTGAACAGTCGTGTAGGATATAAAAAGCAGTACTTGTTTACAACTGTATTTTAAAGTCTACTTGTGTATAAGTCAGCTATTAATGGAATACTTTGACTGTTTGTCGGTCATTACACTTCAATCGCAAAGATTGCGACCGAAGGGTAGTTTCGATTGAAGTGAATGATAGGGAACATGACCGATAACTTG
Organism: Dreissena polymorpha; assembly: GCF_020536995.1. Lineage (NCBI taxonomy): Eukaryota > Metazoa > Mollusca > Bivalvia > Myida > Dreissenidae > Dreissena > Dreissena polymorpha. Next base: position 172,461,514 of record NC_068355.1, read on the forward strand.
TGTTGTTGTATACTAACTTCTTGCACTTGAATGAGCTGATTAATTGTCATTGTGACTATCAGGCTATATTGACATTATAGCCCTATAGACCAAACATACACGGGCAATAATATTAATAATTTTGGTTGGCCCTAGGTCTACGCATAAGTAGTTGAATCCTGCTCCAGATGTTCAGTAGAATTACTAAGTAATAAGTACATTAACATTTAATTTCTATAATAACCGCAAAAAAAGGTTATAAACGTAGCAGATTTCAGTGTGTGTCTATCAATGTGCTATCAAGCAGTGCGTTGGGTTCGGTGACCAACTTGTAAAAGTCGTGGTCAAAAGGAGTGGCAACCATAGAAAGTTCAATGACATGTACAGAAATGTAAAAGACAAAGATAGGGTTTGTTTGAAAGGAAATGCCAATCCTTTGACCGTTTTGGTGTTAAACAATCGTGCGACGCTTTGCAGTAAATCATGAATAGATAGTTGTTCATATGACTGTGAAAACAAGGACAGTTTTGAACAGACTAAACGTCGCAATAATCACATAAGAGAAAAGTTTTGGAACAATGAATTCGGTTTAAAAGGGTATGGGATTTTATTTAGACGGGCGGTTTACTAGTTGCCAACAAACAACAGTTACTGTAGTACCTTACACGTTTTATACAATAATAATAATATATTAGCAGGTTATATCTAAAGTACAATTGCAACGGTCAACTTATTTGCAATAAAGTGTTTGTCGTTGAGCGACCATAACTAATAATAACGTCAGAAAATACAATACACATGTTGAACATGTTCTGGCCCAAAGACATTTCAGTAATAAGTCGGGCTTTCAAAACCAGTTTGTAGTCTCTCTTTTTGGTTCATTTTCAACGTTTGGTGGCAAAGAGCCCATAGCGTGGTTATATTTTGCTTATATATGACCCGCAGAAGACAAATGTCAGACGTACAACCCATGCGAGTAACGGTTTACCCGACATACCTTAGCACATTTAACAGTATTCCATATAGTATCATGTGATTAACCTTAAAAGCGTTGAACCGATATTAACGACACTGCATTTAGAAATTGATTGAAGGTTTTAAAACTTTAAAGTCATTTTATTATGTATAATGCGATGACCTGGTTTATATAAACTGTCTTTAAGCTTGACATATTTTAGGTGTTACGAATATTAATTTGTGAAACCTCTCCTACATTTCAGAGTAGACGAAATGTTGTCATAACAGTATGTCGAGCAGTGTAATTTCAACACATTATCACTTTGTAGTGTATGCATACCCAACCGCAACCCTGAACCCAATTCACCACAGTTTAATCAGCTGTGCAGAGAAAATACAAGCCTTTTATTGCAATACAAATCGTATGTCAATAAAACGCCCAACTCCAAAGTAACACATTGGCAACAAAATACATATGCACGCTCAAAGAGGAAACATTGTACTCTTGATTGATTGAATGTATACAAGTAATCCAAACCTTCTACATTACTATATTATTTTTTTAAATCCTGATATACTTGGCTGCTAATTTTGCGTACATGAATCCCATTGGCATGATGTGACGATTTATGAAACATAAGAGTAAAATAGTTCATTCTTGAAAAATTTAATGATAAACAAGATCTGTTTGGAAACACCCATATATTTGACCTTTGACCTTGAAGGATGACCTTGACCTTTCACCACTCAAAATGTGCAACTCCATGAGATACACATGCATGCCAAATATCAAGTTGCTATCTTTAATGTTGCAAAAGTTATGGCCAATGTTAAAGTTTGACGCAAACAAACCAACAAACCAACAAACAAACCAACAAACAGACAGGGCAAAAACAATATGCCCCCCAGTATAGATTGGGAGACATAAAAATATTGTTGACACCCATACATTTTAAGTAATTCATAGACAAGGGATATTTTTAAAGCCAGTTTAGTGTCTAAATGATACAGGACTATACATGCAACAAAACACGTAACATTAAATCGGGTATACGGTAATACGATTTAAATGTAAATATATTATTTGCTCATTCGAAAACCAACATATGAATATCAAGGTAAAAATATGGTAAATATCTCATAGAAGACTATCGATTAAATTTGTTTCACTTGTATGCCTTATTTTTGTCACGAGACAAAAAGTCATCTTGTTTGTGCGAGTATTCTTTTCTTTGGTGAAAATCACCATTTGTTTCACGTGTTCTTCTTCGTCTCTGGTGTCTTTTGTCTTTGTTAGAAGGGTCGTCTTTGTAGCCATCGAATATCACTGTCGCGTGTCCGTTATACCTTACACTGAAATCTGCTTAAGACTTGGCTATTGCGTTACATGAGTCTTAACCTCATAGAATCCAAGACATGTTACAACTACAGAAAAAGTCGAAACTAATGTATACCAGGTTGTACTGGGGATAAATATTTACAACGAAACTTGTAACATTGTTTATATAAATTACAAAGAAAGAATAACAATTATACATTCGCCTACTCTATTATTTTCAATTAAAATGTGCTTACCATAACTGTTTATAACTTTAAAGGAGACATTTACAATACCTCTAATGCATTTAGAGGGTGATAATGTTAGAATGATCTTTGACTCCATCCCTTGTGTAGAAATAAAGTTTCTATAGCAATATGGGGTTTATTTGAAATGCTTTCTCAAAGAGGTTTATAATCCTCTTAATCCGACTAAAACCAGTTTATTGATTTAGACCAAAGTTTAGTCAAATTAAACTGAAACGTTTGACGTATAGTAGTGCGATGTTGAATAACATATTTAATTCACCATAGAATTGCCAACTTACGTTTTAGTTATTGAAATGTGTTCCTTGCCCACCAAGCAATGGCGGTAGACCTCACAATCATCACATTTGAGTCAATAATCATGCACTTTGGACGACATGATGGATTCTGTGTTGCGTAATAGACTAACTTAATTTTGGATTATCTTTATTTTTCTTTCAAATTTGGGGGAAAGACACGTAGTTAGCATCATATTGAGATCAAAGCGCTGAAGGCACTGAAGTTGTTCACTGTTGTCGTCCTTGATCAGCTTGTGCGCATTGCACAGGCTAATCAGTGTGCACAGGCTAATCTTATTTGACATGCATTAAGCTCGGTTTTCCCTTAAAGCAGCCAATATGTACAGAACTCAATGATAAACACTAGACTGTATGTCCTCGTTTTTTACCCTATTAAAACCCGCTTGCCGTGCAAAGACGGTTTACAAGCTTTATTCGTATTGTGTGTGATTTTATGTGATTTGTTTTTAGGTGTGCGCCATGCCTAGTACATGTGTGTTAAGTCACAATGTCTGTCTGCTAGTTCTTTGCCATAAATAGGGGCACCAACAGATTCACTTAGTTTATATGTGTATGTGTATGTTGTTTAATAGATGCTTCTGCATCGTATGCCGAAAATATAATGCCTCGCTTGTTGGCCTTGCACTTCCTAATGGCTTACTCAACAAACTTCTTAATCCTCCGATATCGTAAGTAAAAAACTTGCATATGACGGCCGTCATTGACGCATGTATTTGTACCAGACAAAAAAGAGGAGCTGCGGAGAAAATGTATGTGTATATGTCAAACAGTCATATCAATAATGCCCATGTAATTCTAATATTGCTTACATGGTGAACAATTTGGTTTGTCTCCCATTTTGTTAGCTAAAAAGGGTTTTAGCTCTTTTCAAGGTACCAATGTTTACTATATTATGAAACGGATTAATAATCCATTTTCACCCATCAGTCTATGATGTATGAAAAGGCTGTTACAATTTGTTTTGTTCACATTAGACGCAATTACATAGTGGACACAGTTTAGATGATGACAGATTTAATCAATTGTAGTTCAAGTATTTGGAGAAAATGAAGATTGTTTCATATTTTATTTAAAACAATAACAAACATCAGGTGCATTTCTTTACTTTCCTGTCTGGGCAAGGTGCTGGAGCCTGAAAAACAATCACCAAAATAAATCACTCGGAGTCATAAATTTAGTAAAATTAAAAGTATTTTGATTTTTGCAAAGCAAATGCGTATTGTCATGTTGTTTAATGGATAGTTTAACAATAATATTTGTTTCCATTGAACATTAATTTACAATGAATAATAATGACCACGGTATTGACGCAATTAGTGTTTACTCACTCCTTGCATGCTGGTGCACACAGAAGAGGGGCGGCCAGACTACCGCCTGGGATTGCTGCGAGGATGTGTGGGCATTCAGCCTCACATTGGGCCTCGGTGGCATCGGAGCCCAGGGCGGCCTGCAGAGCTTTCGTAACGTCGCTCACTGAAATCGAAATCGAAATATCATCTCAATTCGTCAATGCGTTAAATTATAGTTTCTGTAGCTTTTTCGTATAAGTTGTTATCATGTTTGAACCTTGCATTTGAAAAATAAAATAGTGTGATATAGGAAGTTTAAAAATGTCATTACCTACAATTTAGATCAAATATAGGCTAAGTATGAAGGCTATAAAACATAATCGTTAAATATACCATACACTAGTCTTTCTTTTGCGAAATAAAAAGAATTTTTTAAAATATGTTTCGCTTTTGTTTGAAATTAAATGATAACATAATGGTTATTTCTGTCACAACTCACAGTGGAGCTGGAAGGATCCGAAGATGAACCTCTCCTCAATGCTGGCACAATAGACCATTGGCAACAAAACAAGCAGGCACACGGCAAATTTCATCTTGGGATCTAAAGGAGTGTTGCATTCAATTATATGCATTTGTTGTAAAAACGTTTTCCTACAATTTTAAGGTGTCTTATGCTTTGGCAATAAGTTCCTTGCCATAAATAACGGAACCCCACTGTATAACAAATATTCTCCTCTGCTGGTGCAGCTTAAGATTCACTGGGATATATTCGATGTCACTCGTATGTAGGTTAACCCTTTGCATGCTGGGAAATTTGTCGTCTGCTAAAATGTCGTCTGCTGAATTTCTTAAATTAGCATTTTCTTCGATTTTTTTCAAAGAATACTATCAGAATAGCAAACAGTTTGGATCCTGATGAGACGCCACGTTGGATTTAACATGCCGTTTGCCACACCTTTTATTGACGATATATGAGATGACCGTGTGCTAACCTGATGGCGATATTCGTTCAAATATCGCCGAAAACATGGATATTCATTTCGACTATTATTATATTGCCATGGAAATTTGTTTTGGCGTAGCAGTAGCGTAGCAACATATGAGCAGTATGATATTGTAGCCACAATTCAGACACTCCGTCCTCTTCACCAGCAGTAATCTACGTATTGTGTGTTGCAACAGAAGGTCGAGATTCATATTACCCAAATCTACCTTTCTCCTAATTAACCCATTTATGCCTAGCGTCCAGAAAAAATGGCGTTGGCAAACAGCGTAGACCCAGATGAGACGCCGCATGATGCGGCGTCTCATTTGGGTCTGCGCTGTTTGCTTAAAGGAATTCTGTAAAAAATATTCTAAATATAGAAATAAATCTACAAGACATCCCTAGTTTTGTAAATAAATTGATCCAATTTAGAAGGATGGGAGAGTTCACTAGGCATAAATGGGTTAATAAATGCACACGGTAGAATCCGTTTGTTTGAAATAAAATTCCTTCAGTCAAAACTTGTGTGCATTATACAATATATACATTTAAAGTAATTAACAGTTAATTATCAAAATTCAATACTACATATGCGCCACTAATAGCGACTGCATCACTTAAGGTACTATTTTTATGCAAAGTATTTAAATATTACCAAACGTCAGGCATTAGATGATCAAGATAATGAGGCAAATGTCAGTAAAATATTAATATTATATTCACATCGTTGTTAAGTCAGTCTATCCATTTATAATTGCGTTTACCTGGTTGTGAAGCTCCGAAGAAACTGATACTGTGTTCAGCGGACTGGCCATGCTATATATATTTACTTATAGCCACGTGATACGAACTTAGCATGACCTCTTTTTACTGGTCAGTAGGATAGCTTCGATTGTTTCATTTAATGTTATATAATATATACACTAATGTAGACGGAAAGGTCACGATTACAGTGCTTAGTTGTGCATATATGTACATCTTGATAAATTGTTGATTACCAGGTAATGTTAATCATCTTGTAAAATACCGTTTCAATTTAAAGAAACATAATCCCTTATTTAACAAGTAATAAATACAGTCAATCTTGTGGATGCGACCACTTGTATTAAGCGACCTTTGTCTTATGAGACCATTATGAAATCCCACGGAGCTTTTTCGCTATATAATGATATTGTATTAAGCGACTTTTGTCTTACGCGACCAGCGACCGCTGATTTGTGTGTATTTTGATGTCCGAATCTTGTATTAAGCGACCACTAGGAGGTAAAAGTGGTTAATCTATCGATCTTTCAGGGACAAATCCGTGTTAATTGTTTATCTAAGCCGATAAGATGTACTGTTACACCTCTGCTTTGTTTTCACAACCATTATGATTATGCTTTGTCTCGTTGACCGGTTCTGACCGGTATTGTTGTAGACTGCGTATCAATTTATTGAGTTGAATAATAGAGGAACGTATTGCGCACAGTCTACAGCTTAAAAAGTTTACTATGTGGAACGTTAAGAGACAATGCCGATTTTTCTCGAGTATAGATAACAGGTGCAGAAACAATGCACTGTACGCGACAAACATTTCCTGAGAAGTGCGGAAAATAAACTATTAATCGGCAACATCTGTCGAAATCCGTACATTACCAATTTGTAATAATGCTAATTAGTAGATATTTGTAAGCCAATCACATTGTTATTTACTTAATAAATTTTCCAACCAGGTCTGATTGTTTGTTTTCAATTGACGTGTTTTAATTTTTTCAGCTCATTATGTATCATAATCGAGTTAGATTTCCTTAAGCGTACATGCAGAAATTAAAATGTCAAAACAAAAAGTGTTAACGTTGAACGAGAAAATTCGGGTTTTGGAATTGTCAAAGAGTATAAGTGCACGTAAAATCGCAGACGAGATTGGAGTCGGAAAAACCCAAATTCAGAACATTCTTAAGCGTAAAGCCGAGGTGCTTAAAGACGTGGAAAATAATGTGTCAGGTGAAAAAAAACGCGCAATATAGAAACGGAAAGAGAAATACATGTGATAATATATCATAGCTTTTGGCTTCTGACATTTATTTCTAGTTTTAGCTGTACACATGTACATGTAGACTGTTACACATTTTTAGCAAAATTCTTTGTTCTTAGGAAAAATATTTCCTTGTCTATGTTGTTTTTGCAAATAAATATGTACACACAATTGATTTATAATAAATGATAATTTATAATAAGTGAAAAATAAAACACATTATAAGTAAAATATTGTTTATGTATTGTGTTTATATTCATTTTATTATAAAAGTTAAAATCATTGTGGATAAAAGAGATAATCCTTCATATAGATTAAAATTGAGGGTAAGCATTCTTCCAGGATTTCCAGTCGTTACACCCCCTGGACGTTACACCCCTAGTCATTACACCCTCTAAGCCTGGACATTACACCCACCAAGATGTAAACATAATTGATAAGGTTACTAAGGTGTGATCACACCTACCATGGGGCACACTTCACTTGATTAATGATGTTTCTGCTTTGATGTGTGTTCAATGGGGGTCTTTCCAAGTGTTTTTTATTGTTTGTTTGTCTGTCTTATTGATGTGCAGTGTTAATTAGGAAATAACAATTTTTTGGTGTGAAAAACATTGTTCTTTGATCTTTTGTTATCAAATGGTCTTGTAACTGATAAATAATTTAAAACACCAACTTAGTTTAAGCTTATTAGCTGCGCCATTCTTGACTAATTTATTTTTGTAAATACTCATTTATAAAGTTTGGAATACTAATAATACTTTCTTATTTTTACATAAATGAAATTCAATTTAATGGTCTTATGATTTACATTTTATTAACAAAAATATTATTTTTCTAAAAATATGATATGATATGTAACAGAATGGTATTTATGCAGGAAAAGGGAAATGGGTAGAGACATGAGGGATTATACATGTTATATATATTTTTGTTATCATTCAAATAATTAAGTTGATCTTATGTTGCATTTAGACTCATGCCCCAATTTAGTGTTTTAAATCATTGACACAGTTTTGTGTCATCATTTATGAAACACAGTTTGTAAAACTAACAGTAACACTGGGCCACTTAGATAAACATTGGACCTATTTGGGCCACATTAGGGCCAGACAAAGACCCTCTAACTGTTTATTAGGGGCCATAAAAGATACACAGACTAGTGCCAATTAGGGCCTTCCCATAAACTGTGAAAACATGCTTTGATTGCTACAGTAAGTGACAGATTCCTGTTAAATGTGGTTCAATATAAAAAAGTATTTCTTCAATGATCCCTCATTATCAATTCTGACTTTAAAGTTTAATGATATTGTAATTAATGAACTTTGAAGCAAAGACCTATAGATTACACAGATTGGAATCTCTCGTCTCCGCTATAGCGATATGCGATAATATCTATCGGCGGACGCGGATCACGTGACATTGATTTTGGAGATGCCGGTGTACCTGTAGAATCTTCCCTGTTCCAGCTGCTGTCGGCCATTTTCTTTTAAAGCAAACAATTATTCTTCGTAATTAGTCGTTAATATTTGATGTCGTAGGGTATTCTGAGCATGATCTGGTAAGTTTATATTATTTTGATATTGTTATTAACAATTTTAATGTGTTAATTAGTGTTTTTAGCGCTCGGTTGTCAGTTTGCAGAGCAATGAATGCCTGAAAGCGCAACGTTACGAACTTTACGTAGTGAGCAAAGTCGGTCTCCGAAAAAAGACATATTGAATATTCTTTGTGTGATAAGAAATAAGTATTTATTTTCTGTCTTGATAATTCTGTAGGTTTTGGTAGTTATTATTCTAATTAATTATTAATTTATCGGAATTTGAAAGAGAACACTGGATTCGTTCATTTTCGATAATTTTTGAAAAATTGAAAGGCCCGAAGCATTTTTCTATAAACTTCTTCATTAAGCATCACATATTGATAACGTAAGATTTTTATGCTAGGTGAGATGTTAATCTATGTATGATTTATAAAAAGAAGACGAAAATGAGGTATTTTTAAGGATTTTGCCTTTGTACAATTTGTACTATTTATACTGTTATTTCATTCAATCAAGTGGTTTGTATTTTGTTGAAACACTTTTCTATTTTATTTCTCATCCCATATCTTTGAAGTAAGATTTTTATGCTAGGCAAGATGTTAATCTAAGTATAGATTTAAACAAACTACAGGAAAATATTCAATTTAAAGCATTTGGCCTTATACAATGTTGGTACAATTTTAAGCTCTTTTCTTCTGTTGTACAAGATTGCTGTCAAACGTGTTTTTGTTCTTATTGATAAACTTTTTCATTTTTCATCCCAAATCGATTAAGTCAGATTGTTATGCTTGGTGATATGTAATTCTAGGTATGATTAATAAAAAGTAGACGAAAATAAGTCATTTTAAAGGATTTTGCCTTTGTACAATTTTATACTGTTAATTCATTCAATAATTTTTCACACCTGTCGCCAAAGTGGTTTGTTTCTTTGTGAAAACTTTTCTATTTCTCATCCCATATCGTTGAAGTAAGATTTTTATGCTAGGCAATATGTTAATCTAAGTATAGATTTAAACAAACTAGAAGAAAATATTCAATTTAAAGGATTTGGCCTTATACAATGTTGGTACAATTTTAAGCTCTTTTCTTCTGTTGTACAAGATAGCTGTCAAACGTGTTTTTGATAAACTTTTTCATTTTTCATCCCAAATAGATTAAGTCAGATTTTTATGCTTGGTGATATGTTAATCTAGGTATGAATCAATTAAATTCCAACAAAATTTCCTGGAAATGTTACACAGTGTATTGACAACTGACATTTCATTATTTCACAGGTAATTGACAATGATGTGTTAAACACTTGACTGAATTCACAACTTTAATGTGTTAGTAAGTCAGCTAAAATCGATATCGCCTCATACGTTGATGTTTATCAGATTAAAAAATTGTGCATGTGCGATTGGTCTGAATTCAGCGTAAATATGTTACCATAAGGAACTTTTCATAGCGTTTCAGAAAGTCGTTTTTTAGAATCACAAAATCCCATCATGTTTTTTAATCTGAGTGGAAACGGGTTAACCCTTTCAGTGCGGGAACCGAATTTTGAAGGCCTGTGCAAACAGTTTGGATCCAGATGAGACGCCACAGAACGTGGCGTCTCATCAGGATCCAAACTCCAGATGAGACGCCACAAATGGCGTCTCATCAGGATCCAAACTGTTTGCTATTCTGATAGTATTCTTTGAAAAAAATCGAAGAAAATGCTAATTTTAGAAATTTAGCAGACAACATTTTAGCAGACGACAAATTTCCCAGCATGCAAAGGGTTAAGCACATAGCCATTTTCACTTTGCTTCTGAGTGGGAAAGGGTTAATAGACCGTGTTCGTTAATCGAAAGAGTGATGTTAATTAATCAATCTTAAAAGCATTATGAATAATTCAGTATTTCTTTTTCCAGATCAAAATGCCAAAAAAAAAGAAGAGAGCAGGTGTTTCTGGTCGGCGTCATAAATACCATTATTTAAAAAAGACAAAACATGAAAGCAGTGAAAATGTGAATCCTGAAATAAACTTTGAATGTGACAGTAAACAGACAGTCCAGCGTGAATTCACTGATGTAAATGTTCAAACCATTCAGACAGAATTTGAAGATGCTAGTGTTCAAGCAATACCTGAAACTAGTGATATATCTGTGCATACTATAGAAAGGGAATTTACACTGTTTTTCCCTTTTATCTTGCAAATGTGCTCTACAACTGAATCCACTTGCTCTGTATTAATCTAATGCTATGATTGTTATTATTGTTTTGTATTATACGCTTAAATGTTTTATTGTTGTATGTCTTGGCCATAATTAAACTCAAATACATTGTGAATGGCCAAAGGCGAATGTGCTGATTCGCCAATAAATGATAGTGATTAAATATTTAACAAGAATTGCAGACTTCGCGAAGCTCAGAAAATCTTCCAGACAGTCGGTCTGACAGGATCCATTAAACCGTCAGACCAAAGTATTTATATAAATTTTATTTTCTTTAATTTTTCCAGACAGTCATTTGAACTAGCTCCTAAAATCTGTCAGCTTGCTCAAAAGAAATTTTGTCAAACATGTCCACTGGGGACAGACAGCTTTCGCGAAGTATGGAATATATATATTTTTTGATACTGTTTTTTCATCATGTGATACTTTAATGAATGCCATTATTAAAGTCATTTTTAACAGATGAAACCTGTCTCTTTTAATCAGAACTACTCCCCCCCCCCTCCGATATAAAAGCAAATCACTTATATTATATTTAAAGATTTGCAGACTTTTAGACTGATACCATTATAAACCTAATCTATGCTAGTACTGGATATAAAATCTATTGCAAATAATTTGGTACTATAACGTGGCTGCTGAGCAGGAAATACCTGTTTGATACACATATATTGTGAGAATTGTACTTTGAAGAAATGAAGAAAAATGCCATACCTTTAAAGTTCTCGTCATGCTTTTTCGTTACGTGACCTCGGAACCCAGATATAGTCTTGTATTCTCGTGAACAAATTGGACACACATATATATCTTTCTTATCAACACTATGTTTATCAGTACAAACAGAGTCATTGTCAGTATAGTCCCCTTCAAAAAGCTCATCAAGGTCTACATCACTATCACTCCAAGCGAAAAAATCAGGGTCTCTGTTACGCGACATGATTGCACAAATGATACAGAATTTAAAAAATGTAAAATCCAAAATATGTACTAGTATGTCCAACTTATAAGATACACAATCGATAATAGCCTTTTTTTAAACAGTTTTATACAGCATTTCATTGTGTTTATAACGTACTATTATAAACAAGTATATTAAAATCTAACACATTCACAACAAAGACTTACCTTAATTGGACATCACAATGACATATAAAGAATGAATTCGCCGGCCGCGGCCACTGATCACACAATTAAAATCAATCAACAACGCAAACTGATAATTGAAGTAAGAATCCCTTCTTTTAATTAATTCTCAAGAGTAAAGTAAAAACACTCAAAGCATCTTCAGTTCGCTAATTGATTCGACGATTAACACGCGCGTGAAATGTTTTTGTTTTTTTCTTTTCGCGAAATCCTAGCCCACGATACTGAAGGCTTAATTTAATAACCAAAAGAAAAAAACTGGATTACAAACAAAACTTTAATAACCTATAACTCATTAATAAGATCTAAATAAAAAGAGAATTAAACAATTGAAAAAAATCTACACAATCAATATTGAAATAAGTCGAACTAAACCCGGTTTTGGATCGAACGATCATAGCATTTATTATACTGTAATGTTGTTTTAATCAGAGACCTAGATCTATGTGTCCACATATATCTGTCCGTTTTGAAATAATAATATTTTATCAGGTTTTAACTGTCTGAAATACCAAATTATACAAGAATATTTTATCAGCAAAAGCCTTTTAAATAAATTATTCAACAGCATTCTCGCCGCGATTTGGAAGTTCTTAGCGCAATTGCTTCAATGATCGCGGCATTATAAATTCTTATTGTAGGTAAATAAAATCGAGATTTTATAAAAACATAATTACTCATGTTTCTATGAAACTTTATTTTATGAAAATCGGATCATTATTGACCAAGTTACAGCCGCCTTTCTACAGCGCTGTAACATTTTCGCATAACTTTGCTCGATAATCGTAGCCGTTGCTACTGACGCGTCGCTATCTTATCGCAATCGTGATACACCGGCTATCTCCGGACTACTCCGATTGATTCATGGAATAAATCGTCTGCTGATCCCAAGTGTTCTTATCAGTTTCTCGACCACGTGACCCCGCCGAGAGATAGCCCGATAAGGCGCGAAGTTTCCAATCTGTGTAATCTATAGGTCTTTGTTTGAAGTCTGCAGTAAAATTTTATATATCATACAGTGACAATATGTTACTTCTATTTCAATATCTAACAAACTCACTGAAACCAACAGATATAGGATATTTTTACTTTATTAATACTTGCTTTAAATTGATAGCAAGTTACCTCCTTTTGTTTGAGTGACATGAAAGGGCAGATTTGCTTCATTGTCAATATCAGAGACATAACACCGTATGCATTTTATGCACTGCTAATCAAATAGATATATCAATAGATAAGTGAAATACTATGGTTACTACAATAGTAATAAAACTTAAGTAACAGATGTGATACACTGAGATAAAGAGATTGCCTTAGTCCTTATGTATTTGAGGCCGTTTCCATAAATAATAAAGAATTATTTCTTATAGCTTTAAAGATTTTTTTTTACAATAAATTACTTAAAAAAAACAACAACATATCAATTACAGAATAATGATTGATTTAATATCTTATTTAATTAAAATCTTCTTTTGTGATGTATAAATTATATATATAATTGTATATTTTTGAAAAAAGTATTTATGATTTAGATGCATATTATAACATTATGGTGTATAAAAAAATAAACGTATATGAATTAATATTGTGTTTTGTTTATACTGAATAATTATTGTATTTATCTTTATTTTATTTTGTTTTCAAAGTTTTTTCTGTCTGTATTATGTATGATTTAGATGCATATTATTACATTATGGTGAAATAAAAATAAATGTATATGAATTAAGATTGTGTTTTGTTTATTCTAAATATTTATTTTATTTATCTTTATTTTTATTTCTTCAAGTTTTTTCCTGTATATTCTTGACAAAAAAGTATTTATTATTTAGATGCATATTGTTACAGTCATTCTGGTGAAATAAAAATTAATGTTTTAAATGATGGCTGCTCAATTAAATAATTTGAGAAACCATTAATCTCATCAGTGTCATCTTACATGACAAATCCAATTAGTGGTTCATAAGTTGATTACACCTTTCTAATCTAATCAATATCTTGGTGGGTGTAATGTCCAGGCTTAGAGGGTGTAATGACCAGGGGTGTAACGTCCAGGGGGTGTAATGACTGGACACCGAAGAGGTGTCCACATATATCTGTCCGTTTTGAAATAATAATATTTTATCAGGTTTTAACTGTCTGAAATACCAAATTATACAAGAATATTTTATCAGCAAAAGCCTTTTAAATAAATTATTCAACAGCATTCTCGCCGCGATTTGGAAGTTCTTAGCGCAATTGCTTCAATGATCGCGGCATTATAAATTCTTATTGTAGGTAAATAAAATCGAGATTTTATAAAAACATAATTACTCATGTTTCTATGAAACTTTATTTTATGAAAATCGGATCATTATTGACCAAGTTACAGCCGCCTTTCTACAGCGCTGTAACATTTTCGCATAACTTTGCTCGATAATCGTAGCCGTTGCTACTGACGCGTCGCTATCTTATCGCAATCGTGATACACCGGCTATCTCCGGACTACTCCGATTGATTCATGGAATAAATCGTCTGCTGATCCCAAGTGTTCTTATCAGTTTCTCGACCACGTGACCCCGCCGAGAGATAGCCCGATAAGGCGCGAAGTTTCCAATCTGTGTAATCTATAGGTCTTTGTTTGAAGTCTGCAGTAAAATTTTATATATCATACAGTGACAATATGTTACTTCTATTTCAATATCTAACAAACTCACTGAAACCAACAGATATAGGATATTTTTACTTTATTAATACTTGCTTTAAATTGATAGCAAGTTACCTCCTTTTGTTTGAGTGACATGAAAGGGCAGATTTGCTTCATTGTCAATATCAGAGACATAACACCGTATGCATTTTATGCACTGCTAATCAAATAGATATATCAATAGATAAGTGAAATACTATGGTTACTACAATAGTAATAAAACTTAAGTAACAGATGTGATACACTGAGATAAAGAGATTGCCTTAGTCCTTATGTATTTGAGGCCGTTTCCATAAATAATAAAGAATTATTTCTTATAGCTTTAAAGATTTTTTTTTACAATAAATTACTTAAAAAAAACAACAACATATCAATTACAGAATAATGATTGATTTAATATCTTATTTAATTAAAATCTTCTTTTGTGATGTATAAATTATATATATAATTGTATATTCTTGAAAAAAGTATTTATGATTTAGATGCATATTATAACATTATGGTGTATAAAAAAATAAACGTATATGAATTAATATTGTGTTTTGTTTATACTGAATAATTATTGTATTTATCTTTATTTTATTTTGTTTTCAAAGTTTTTTCTGTCTGTATTATGTATGATTTAGATGCATATTATTACATTATGGTGAAATAAAAATAAATGTATATGAATTAAGATTGTGTTTTGTTTATTCTAAATATTTATTTTATTTATCTTTATTTTTATTTCTTCAAGTTTTTTCCTGTATATTCTTGACAAAAAAGTATTTATTATTTAGATGCATATTGTTACAGTCATTCTGGTGAAATAAAAATTAATGTTTTAAATGATGGCTGCTCAATTAAATAATTTGAGAAACCATTAATCTCATCAGTGTCATCTTACATGACAAATCCAATTAGTGGTTCATAAGTTGATTACACCTTTCTAATCTAATCAATATCTTGGTGGGTGTAATGTCCAGGCTTAGAGGGTGTAATGACCAGGGGTGTAACGTCCAGGGGGTGTAATGACTGGACACCTCTTCCAGAATGGCCTTTTGTATTCAAAGACCGTTTTATTAAGAGACCACTTTTGATTACTCCCTTGAGTGGTCTCTTAATACAAGATTGACTGTATATAGTAAAATGTATGTATGTTGTGGGGTGATCGCGTATTTTAACATAGTATATGAAGTATATTGTAAATATACTTCCCGTTGATTATGCGAGGAAATCTTCGTGAATACCGGTAGGTGATTAAAATAGTCCTATGCTTTCTCAGAGTCATAAATAAGCGAAACAATGATAAACAATTATGAACTACGCAGCAGATTTATCATTCATTTCAAACGCTAAAAAATGGTTTCAAAATACTAAGCGAAAAAAATGATAAACAATTATTAACTACTCATCAGATTTATAATAAATTTCAAACGCTAAAAAATACAAAGTTTCTTTAAATTCGATAATAGATAATTGATTTTAAAACATATGATATCATAGTGATGTTTAGAAACGGTTAACTAAATGTATGTATGCCAAAATGGATGATTAAATTGTTGTTAACAAATTACTGCAGTCATGTCGATCAGAAGGGTATAAATAGTCTAAACCCAATAATAATTTTATTTCAGTATTTGATATTTAGTGTCTTCATCTGTCAATATTTTGTCTATTCAAGTTGTCCATGTAAGTTGTTACGAAATACTGTACATAAAGAATGACATGTTAGCCGAATGACATGCATTCTGAAACGTTTATTTGCGGTTGTGCAAACACATACGTGTGCCGTTTAAAACAGGTAAAGATTTCCAGATAGTGGGAACGTTGCTTGCAGCAATCAGTCTATTAACGATTTGTCTTGTCAGTGATAATAAAATACACTTTTGCTGTTGCTCATTAAAAAATATTAGTATTACACATTAACAACCACGTAATCGGGCATTTAAATTACGATGATCTGGAATTTGTACTATATGGTGCTAGGTTGAGAATTCCTGTTTAAAAGAAAGCATTTAACTCATACTTGTATGTATTTCTTTAATCGTGAAAAATGTTGTATTTATGCTACTTTGGTGTATGTTAGCCATTTAATAGTTAATTGCAATTTAATCGGATTATTAATTACATGTATATGTTATTTTTTTATTTAATTTAAAGGCATGCTACGATGTTTATACTTATTTTATTTATTACACTTGGGTGTTTTAGGCTACGTTAGTGATTCGGCTAGATACCAAACTGGTTTGTTTTCGTTCGACTTTTCCAAACGGGGTTGCAATAATTATTTTTTGGGGGTAATTGGCGTATATTGTTTAATTAATATGTTGTCAAACGTGTACGTTCCCCTTGAAGTGATTTTTGCTCGTTCAAGTGTGAGATTCGGCTTGCTACTACCCGCATCCATTCAATTGACCGGTCCAAGGCGGTGACCCAACTCGTATCCCTTCCATCGACCGGCACAATGCGTAGATCCAAGCTTTAATCATGGATATGTGTTTGATTGCCCGCATTCGCCTTTATCGTACACGCAACTGGTCGCTTTCCTTAATAAAAAAACCTACCGGAGGCTCAAATGAAATCAACTTCTGATAATGTCAGTTGAGTTTTACTTGTCTTTATTTTGTGTCATTAATACGTTTATTCCTTCATTCGATGCTGAATTTTATTTTTTACCGCACCCGAAGTTACGGCGATATGTATGTTAAATCTGTTACGGCAGTCATAGCGTTTGTTTTGGTAGGTTACGTTGCGATGAAGTACGTCTTCAAGTTGAATAAAGGACTTGACACTATTTTCGTTTGAAAAGTTAAAAAAAAAACAACAACAAGAATCTACATATGAGCCCATATTTACCATGCTGTGTATGTCTGTAAAACGTACTAACTGAACGCTTATGTTTAAGGCTAAACGTGTCCTCTTGAATGTAGCTTTGCCGAGCAAAACGCGACCCGTAAGTACTGGCATAAAGGTCAGTCATGTCTGAGGAGGATATATAGGGTTAGTTCACAGGTGGCTCATCTCCCGGGGCCTTAACACACAGTCGTCATGATGTCTATTTCTACAACCTTGATCGTGATGTGCGTGTTCCCAGAGAGGAACGGTTCATGCCATTGATAATAAAATTAGACTCTAAATGTGCCCCAATTGCCAGATAGAGGACAATGATTGAATCGACCGTATATTATCATACACAATATTATTTCGTCGTTATAACGTATTAATGTATATGGTTTATACCTGTTTGTTAAACCTGTTAAAATTGTCGTGTATGCATACCCAACCGCAGCCCGCAACCCAATTCACCACAGTTTAATCAGCTGTGCAGAGAAAATACATGCCTTTTATTGAAATACAAATCGTATTGCAATAAAACGCGTACTTCAAAGTAACACATGGGCAACAAAATACATATGCACGCTCGAAGTGGAAACATTGTACTCTTGGTTGATTCAATGTATAAAAGTAATCCAAACCTACTAAATTACCATATTTTTTAAATCCTGATATACTTGGCTACTAATTTTGCGTACATGAATCCCATTGGCATGATGTTACGATTTATTAAACATAAGAGTATCATTCTTGAAAAAAATTAACGATAAAAGATATCGTTGGCAGCCCTACATTTAAAGTAATTCAAGACAAGGGATATTTTCAAAGCCAGTTTAGTGTCTAAATGAGACAGGGTCATGCATGCAACAAAACACGTAACATTAAAGCGGGTAAAATACAATTTAAATGTAAATATATTATTTTCTAATTCGTAAGCCAACACATAATTCGTAAACCAACAAATGAATATCAAGGTAAAAATATAGTAAATATCTCATAGTAGACCATCGATTAAATTTGTTTCACGTGTATGCCTTGTTTTGCCACGAGACAAAAGTCATCTTGTTTGAGCGAGTATTCTTTTCTTGGCTGTAAATCACCATTTGTTTCACGTGTTTTTCTTCGTCTCTGGTGTGTTTTGTCCTTGATCACTGTCGCTTGTCCGTTATACCTTTCAGTGAAATCTGCTTAAGACTTGGCTATTGCGTTACCTGAGTTTCAACCCCAAAGAATCCAAAAAATGTTACAACAACAGAAAAAGTCGTAAAAAGTATATACAAGGTTGTACTGGGGATACATATTTACAACGAAACTTGAAATAGTGTTAACTATAAATTTCGAAGAAAGAATTACAATAATTAATTTGCCTGATCTATTTTTCCATTAAAATGTGCTTGCCTTAACTGTGTATAACTTTAAAGGAGACATTTACAATACCTCTAATGCATTTAGAAGGTGATGATGTTATAATGATCTTTAACTTCATCCCTTGTGCAGAAATAAAGTTTCTAAAGCAATATGGGGTTAATTTGAAATCCTTTCTCAAGGAGGTTTTAAACCCTCTTCAGCCGACGAAAACCAGTTAATTGATCTAGACCAAAGTTTAGTCGAATTAAACTGAAACGTTTGTCGCATAGAAGTGCTATGTTGAATAACATATTTAATTCACCATAGAATCGCCAACTTACGTTTTAGTTATTTTATTGTGTTTCTTCTTGTCCACCAAACAGTGGCGATAGACATCAAAATCATTACATTTGAGTCAATAATCATGCACTTAGTTGCAATTTGGACGACATGTTGGATTTTGTGTTGCGTAATAGACTAACTTAATTTTTGATTATCTTTCTTTGCCCCCTGCCCCACCTCCCCCGCAACATGGGTATAAACACCAAAAACAATCAAATTTGGGGGGGGGGGGTCACGTAGTTATGATCATATTGAAAACAAAACCTTTCAAAGATGTGAGTTTGGTAAACGTTTGATATATTAAACATAGCATTATTTGTTGGTTGATACGGTATTTGCAATATAATGACCCGATTATGAATATCTTAAGTAAAAGTGATGGAGAAAAGTGAATGTATGCACTTTAAACCCGGTTTAAACCCGCTTGCCGTGCAAAGACGGTTTCCAAGCTTTATTCATATTGTGTGTGATTTGTTTTTTATGTGTGTGCCATGCCTAGTACATGTGTGTTACGTCACACTGTCTGTCTGCTGGTTCTTTGCCATAAATCGGAAGACTGTAAACTATACGGAGGTTTGTCCCCAGCAGCTTCAGCTAAAGATTCACTTAGTTTATATGGGTATGTTGTTTAATAGATGCTTCAGCATTGATTGCCAAAAATAGAATGCTTCGCTTGTGGGCCTTGCACTTCCTAATGGCTTACTTAACGAACTTCTTAATCCTCCGATATCGCAAGTAAGAAACTTGTATATGACGGCCGTCATTGCCGTATGTATTTGTACCAAGACAAAAAAGAGGAACTGCAGAGAAAATGTAATGAATATGTATGACAGTCATATCAATAATGCCAATGTAATTGTAATATTGGTTACGTTGTGAACAAGTTGGTTTTTCGCCCATTTTGTTAGCTAAAAAAAGGGGTTGTAATCTCTTTTCAAGGTACCAATTTATGCTATATTCTGAACGGATAAGTAATACATTATCACCCGTCAGTTCATGATGCATGTTAGGGCGGTTACAAAATTATTTTTTCACATTAGACGCAATAACATAGTTTAGATGATAAAAGATTTTATCAATGGTAGTTCAAGTATTTGGAGAAAATGATTTTTTTTTTTAATTTTTATTTAAAATCATTACAAATATCACGTGCATTTATTTATTTTCCTCCCTGGGCAAGGGCCTGGAGCCTGAAATACATACAATAACCAAAATAAATCACATGGAATCATAAATTTATATAAACAATTGCAGAAAGGCGTCTACTACTAAAGGTCTCTATATAATGTATACATCTATAAACTTCCATTAAGATTTCTTATGCGTAGGACTAAACCACACTGTTGTTAGCGGTTAAAAAGCCAATAATCAGAAAGGCACATAATAAGCATTGAGCAATAAAATTAAAAGTATTTTTATTTTTGCAAAAAAACAACTGCGTTTTGTTATGTTGTTTAATGGATAGTTTAACAATAATATTTTTTTCCATAGAAATGCATTGAATATTATTTTACAATGAATAATAATGACAAAGATATTGACGCAATTAGTTTTTACTCACTCCTTGCATGCGGGTGCACACAGAAGTGGAGCGGCCAGACTACCGCCTGGGATTACACTGATGATGGACGGACAGGCGGCCTCACATGCAGCTTCGCTGGTGTCGGAGCCCAGGGCGGCCTGCAGAGATTTCACAACGTCGTCCACTGAAAGAAGAAGTCTCGAAATAATAAATCAGAGCATTTTAATCTACAAATACAGTATATTAACGTTGCAGTATTTTTAATCATATACATTGTTTAAGCAATCACCATTGGTGTCTAAAGAGCAAATCAGTGCCTTTTTTTCTGTTCAGACCTGGCCTTATATAAAATATAATTATAAAATATATTATGTTTAAAAATGACCTAAGTTGCAACGTGTGTTAAATAAAGACTTTAAGCTATCACAAACCCTTTAAAGGGATCTTTTCACGCTTTGGTAAATTGACAAAATTGAACAAAGCATTTTCAGATCCGTAAGTTTTCGTTTTAGTTATGATATTTGTGAGGAAACAGTATTACTGAACATTAACCATGCTCTAATATAGCCATTATATGCATCTTTTGACGATTTTAAAACCTAAAAATTATAAAGCGTTGCAACGCGAAACGATTGAATAATTTGGAGAGTTCTGTTTTTGTCGTTAAATTTTGTGAAACTACGAAGATTGCTTATATAAGGTATAAAATACGTCACTAATGTGTACTCGGCGGAATAGCTCAGTAGGCTAAAGCGTTTTTACTTCAGGACTCTGGCAGGACTCCAGGGGTCACTGGTTCGAAACCTGCTCCGGGCAATGTTCTTTTCCCTTTTTTATTTTTTTTCTTGATTTTTTACTGGAGCTTTTATGATCCAATGTTTACATTTATCAATATATAGCATTTAATGAATAAGTTAAAAAAAATGCCAAAATCTGTGAAAAGGCCCCTTTAAAGGGGCCTTTTCACGTTTGGTAAATTGACATTTAAAAATTTTTGTTTCAGAATCGAAAATTTTCGTTTAAGTTATGATATTTGTGAGGAAACAGTAATATTTAACATTTACCATGATCTAAAATATCTTTTATATGCATCTTTTGACGATTTAAAAACCTGAAAATTATAAAGCGTTGCAACGCGAAACGATTGAATAATCTGGAGAGTTTTGTTGTTGTCGTTATATTTTGTGATACTACGAGGATATATGAAGTATAAAATACATAATTCATAGTGTGATAACGGAATGCCGAGTGGTCTATGCGATAGACTTTTACTCCAGGGGTCAGTGGTTCGAGTCCGGTTGATTGTTCATTTTGTCTTTCTTTAAATTTTATTCTTGTTTTTTAACTGGAGCTTTTCAGATCCAATGTTTACATTTATCAATATAAAAGATTTAATGGCCAACTTCAATACATGCCAAAATCTGTGAAAAGGCCCCTTTAAAACTGCCACGCATCGTTACGTTTGTAAAATACATATTTCGCTTATGTCGGAATTTGATTTATTAAATAATGGTAATTGCTGTGTAAGTCCCAACTCACAGTGGAGCTGGAAGGATCCGAAGATGAACCTCTCCTCAATGCTGGCACAGTAGACCATTGGCAACAGAACAAGCAGGCACAAGGCGAATTTCATCTTGGGATCTAAAGGAGTGTTGCATTCAATTATATGCATTTGTTGTAAAAACGTTTTCCTGCATTTTTTAAAGCGTCTTATGCTTTGGCAATTAGTTTCTGGCCATAAATAACGGAACCCCACTGTAAAATAAATATTCTCCTCTGCTGGTGCAGCTTAACCCATTTAAGCCTAGCGTCAGGAAAAAAAGGCCTTGGCAAACAGCGTAGACCCAGATGAGACGCCGCATGATGCGGCGTCTCATCTGGGTCTACGCTGTTTGCTTAAATGAATCTCTGTAAGAAATATTCTAAATATAAAAATAAATATACTAGACATCCCTAACTTTGGAAATAAATTGATCGAATTTAGAAGGATGGGAGAGTCCACTAGGCATAAATGGGTTAAGATTCACTGGGATATATTTGCTGTAACACGTACGTATGTAGGTTAAATCAATGCTTCACAAAATCATGAACAAACAACATCACTGTAAAGCGACACCATGTCTAATTTCAGACTAAAGCTGTTATTAGTTCCTGTTTTGTATACAATCGGTATCGGTGAATTTAACATGCTGTTTGCCACACCTTTTATTGACGATATGTGAGATGACCGTGTGCTAACCTGATGGCGAAATTCGTATAAATATCGCCGAAAACATGGATATTCATTTCGACTATTATTATATTGCCATGGAAATTTGTTTTGGCGCAGCAGTAGCGTAGCAACATATGAGCAGTACGATATTGTAGCCACAATTCAGACACTCCGTCCTCTTCACCAGCAGTAATCTACGTATTGTGTGTTGCAACAGAAGGTCGAGATTCATATAAACCAAATGTACATTTCTCCTAATTAAAAAATGCTCACGGTAGAATCCGCTTGATGGCAATAAAATTCCTTCAGTCAAAACTTGTGTGCATTATACAATATATACATTTAAAGTAATTAACAGTTTATTATCAAAATTCAATACAATACAATATGCGCCACTAATAGCGACTGCATCACTTAAGGTACTATCTTTATACAAAGTGTTTATATATTACCAAAACGTCATGCATTAGATGATCAAAATAATGAGGCGAAATGTCAGTAAAATATCAATATTATATTCACATCGTTGTTAAGTCAGTCAATCCATTAATAATAGCATTTACCTGGTTGTGAAGCTCCGAAGAAACTGACACTGTGGTCAGCGGACTGACCATGCTATATATAATATATCCTTATAGCCACGTAATACAAACTAAGCATGACCTTTCTTTACTGGTCAGTCAGATAGCTTCGATTGTTTTATTTAAATGTTATATAATATATTATACTAATGTGGACGGAAAGGTCACGAGTTGCTTAGCTTAGTTGTGCATATATGTACATCTTGGTAACTTGTTGATTACCAGGTAATGTTAATTATCTTGTAAAATACCGTTTCAATTTAAAGAAACATAATCCGTTATTTAACAAGTAATAAATATTAAGTAAAATGTATGTTGTGGCGTGATCGCGTATTTTAACATAGTATATGAAGTCTATTGTAAATATACTTCCAGTTCATTATGCGAGAAAATCTTCATGAATACCGGTACGTGATTTAAATAATCCTATGCTTTCTCAGAGTCATAAATAAGCGAAACAATGATAAACAATTATGAACTACGCAGCAGATTTATCATTCACTTCAAACGGTAAACAATACTAAGCGAAACAATGATAAACAATAATGAACTACGCAGCAGATTTATCATTCATTTCAAACGGTAAAAAATACTAAGCGAAACAATGATAAACAATAATGAACTACGCAGCAGATTTATCATTCATTTCAAACGGTAAAAAATGGTTTCAAAATACAAGGTTTCTTTAAATTCCATAATACATAATTGTATTTATAACATATGATTTCATAGTGATGTTTGGAAACGGTTAATTAAATATATGTATGCCAAAATGGATGATTAAATTGTTTTTAACAAATAACTGCTGGCATATCAATCAGAATGGTATAATTAGTGTAAAACAAATAATAATGTTATTTCAGTATTTGATCTTTAGTTTCTTCATCTGTCAATACTTTGTCTATTGAAGTTGTGCATTTAAGCTGTTACGAAATCATATACATAAAGAATGGCATGATAGCCGAATGACATGCATGCTGAAACGTGTATTTGCGGTTGTGAAAAAAAAATAAGTGTGCCATTTAAAAAAGGTAAAGATTTCAAACAGTGGGAACATTGCTTGCAGCAACCAGTCTATTAACGGTTTGTCTTATCAGTGCTAAAAAAATACACTTTAGCAAAACGCGCCCAGTAAGTACTGGCATAAAGGTCAGTCATGTCTGAGGAAGATATATTTGGTAAGTTCACAGGTGGCTCATCTCCCGGGACCTTATCATACAGACGTCGTGATGTCTATTTCTACAACCTGGATCGTGATTTCGCGTGTACCCAGAGAGGAACGGTTCATGCTATTGATAATAAAATTAGACTTAAAAGGTGCCCCAATTGCCAGATAGAAGACAATTATTACATCGACCGTGTATATAGATACAACTTCAATAGAAAAAATATTATATATATTATATAGTCAAATATTACATTATATCATTAAAGCGGGTATTATACTATTAAAATGTCAATATTGTATTTCCTAAAACTTAAACCAACACATGAATATGATTTGTATGAACGCACTAAGGTTAATACATAAAGTAAATATCTAATAGTGGTACCATAAATCAACTTTGTTCACGAGTATGAAAGTAATTACGACGAAGCCATTGTACGCGCTCAGCCCCAAATCGACACGTTTTTTCGTATGTTTGTCGATTCAACAAATCGGTACAGAACAGTGGCGATTTCTCAACAGAAATATTGTCTTTGATACATGAATAAGTTTTCTGCTGCACAACGAAAAGTATGTGCAATAATAGTAAACTTTGATGTTTTTAAATCGGTTCTTCTTAACTTTACTTTAATGTGTTCTTCATAGACTTGGTATATATTTTGATTTTTTTCTTATATACTCGCTTCAATTTTTTTTATAAATGGATCCATAGTCTTGAAGCCTTGTACGGTTAATAAAAATTATTGGAGGCTTATACGGGCTAAAGATTCGCGACGAACTTTAAACGTATCATAGAATATGAATGCAACATAAACTGGTAAATATACATAAAACTGATAAAATTATCTTGTTTGTGTCCAGAAACATCTCCAAAATACAGATAGTATGTAGGTCGACCAAACGGTTTGCTTTTTGTGAGCTTTTTTGGTATGAACCACGTTTCCCACTTTCATATGGTTGTCCTATTTGAGAAATCTTCCATTTTTTTTTAAGAACACTCTTTCCCTTTCATTTAGTGAATTTGATCCATTTAACAGGGCCGTAGCTAGCATTTTTTTAGTTGTAGGCCCGGATATGATACATATTATTGGGGGTTCGGGGGTCATCCTCCCCCACCCCCCTGAAAATTTGTAAATCCTATAACGTCTGTGGTGAGATTTAAAGCATATCTAGACAATAATAAGATAAGAAAATATAAGACTGTGGCCTGTTTTTCTTTGATATTTTACTGTTATATCTCAATGTCAGAGAACAAAATTTTACTGTATTATCTTTATACAAGATAACTAAATTTTAAAACAATATGGAAGAGAGACAAATTTTAAAGTGTATCACTCCACTTATTCACAAGTCAAACCATGGGAATTCTTTCCAATAATACTGTCTGTATGTCTATAACGGCACGTTTTTGTTCAGCATCATGGGACCGAACCCACCCGGATTCAGTCAATGGATGAGGATACAAGTGTTCCATTTTAAATTTCCGCGGTCATAAACATCATTCGGAATGTTTCTTAAAAATCCAACGATAATCGATTACAACTTACTGTAGTGTTGAAAGAGAGACAAGTATATCTATATGTAGATCTATGTAAACTTGTAACAGCAAGTCACGTGAAAAAAGATGCGAGCTAAAATCTATGCACATAGAAAGAAGTAGAGTTGGTAATTGGAAGATATGTCCTTTGAACACGACCAGAATCCATTGTCTGAGGATGATGTCAATATGAAATGCAGATTTCTAGCACCTCACCCTCTCAGGGTCAACATTGTAATGCTTTTTTCGAAGTTGAAGCATTTTTTTTCATGTTTCCAAAAAAGGTGTAGGCCCGGGCCTGCTGTGCCTAATACATGTAGCAGCTACGCCCCAGTTGAAGCTTAACACATGAAAACTGAAATATTAAAAAAAAACTGAAATATCAAAAACAAACTAAGGTTGCTTCACAAAATAAGATTTGGTCGTCATGTGTCAGGAACATTTCGTATGCCTTTACGTGGCTAGATTACGAAGCTTGGATCTATGTGTAAAATATTGGTTTTGTAAAATATTGGTTATACAAAGCTTAAGTTAACGTTATTCTTTTATTGATCTCATTTATTTCCAATAAAGACTTAGGGAATTACCATTAAACTATCGAACAGACATGAAGACGTCCAGCGGATTTGCCTCGAGTAATAATAATGAATCACAATTGAAAAAAAAGTTGGCAGCGGTGGGATTTGAACCCACGCCTCCGAAGAGACTGGTGCCTAAAACCAGCGCCTTAGACCGCTCGGCCACGCTACCACATCTCTACATTATTGCAAATATAATATATGATATAATACATCTTAAAAATGCTCTGCTTCATCGTCATAGGCGCGACCATCGTAATATTTAGACAGATGCGAGTAAAAACGATAATTTCTGTGTTCAGTCCGACCCTCCAAGACTTAACCATGGATCGGATGTAATGAGCAAATTGTTTCCAGACACCGATGATTGACAAACCGGAAAATTACGAACGTTTACGAATCCACAGGAAGTCGTATTTCATTGGTTGAAAGCAGAAAGCAGTTCAAACAACAAACCGGGAACTGTAAATGCGTCTCCTGACCACAAAAATAAACAATAAAAGGTACGTTGTTTTGTATAAATATATACTTTATTTAATCCGCTGCGTTTTCATATAGAGAATTTTTAAAAATTGGAAGTAAGCTCGTTATTTATAACGCCGACTGATCTCCACATAATAAAAAGTAAAACGTGAACCTTAGTTCAACAGTTGCAATAATCCAACTCCCGATAGTTGTCGATATCAACTTTGTCGATAGTGGTAAACAACTGCGAACCGGTAAAGTTCAATCTAGGCCCAACCCCCAGCTAGTGTCAGTATAGTTGCAATAATTCAACTTAAGCTTTATAACCCAATGGGTTGCTGATAGTTGCAATGCGCGCTATCTTGGCCGGGTATGTCTAAAATACGAAAACAGTACTGTTTTCGCGAAAACAGTAACATGTACCGAAAACAGTTAGAATTCCCAACTTTAAAGCGTGATAGTGGCGCTAAACTATGATTTTTATTAATGTTACCAACAGTACGCATTTAAATGATGCTTTATATTAATTATTTCTTTTGTACGATAAGCATGTTGTTACTGTTTTAATTGGAAGCATTATATGATACGAGGACATGATAGCGAAAACAGTAAATTTACCGAAAACAGTTAGATTTCCCACCTTTACATCGTAATATTTCCGTTAAATCATGATTTTAATATATGATAACGTTAGAAAGCATTTGAGCGAAGATTCAAATATGTTCAAGACGGTACCTGTAATTAAGTCAATGGTTATATAATAGAAAACATCATCAAAATATATATTTTATTAATGAACACATGTTAAATATTGGTTTTTTTGGTAGACTAGACAAAATTAAATTAAATGTTTTACATAAAGACATTTTGGGAATAAATAACATTTCATAATAAGATGCATATTAATTATGACGTTCAGTATCGGAACGTGTTTAAAATTTTAAACATGTGCTGATCGCAACGACAATCAAGACAACAGCTTTAAAGTCACATGCCTATAAATAATCCCACCATAAGGGAATTTTAATCACAGCATAAAGAAATACATTTCATGCATAATGTGTCGACAATTAAGGCAACAGCTTGACATCAATTTTTAAAGTTTTCTTTTTGCGGATGGCGTTCTTGACCGCTCTGCTCGTTTTCTTTTTCGTTCGCAGGGTTTTTTACCGGCTGAGGGTGTTTTGATCAGTGTTCTTGAACACAGAAATTTGCTAGCCGTATCTTTTCATATTTTCTGGTCTCATTTAATTATAATTGTAAACATAATCACTATCAAAACCCTGATTGTTTGTCAAATTGCTTAAATAATTGTATGTCCTTTCAAATCAAAGATTCCATGACAACAAAATTACAGTAAAAAACACTTCTGAATGCGTGTGTATAATTGAAAGGGATACAAGCACGATAATATGAGTCGCGTTCTG
This sequence comes from Dreissena polymorpha, assembly GCF_020536995.1. NCBI lineage: Eukaryota > Metazoa > Mollusca > Bivalvia > Myida > Dreissenidae > Dreissena > Dreissena polymorpha. Next base: position 172,490,187 of record NC_068355.1, read on the forward strand.
ATAAAACTGGGCATAATACATGTGCGGACTGAACAGGCTAATCTCGGACGACACTTAACGCACATACATTATGCCCAGTTTTATCAGAACGCGACTCATATAATCGGCCCTACGTTGAAATGCTTTAACACAGAAATTTGCTAGCCGTATCTTTTCATATTTTCTGGTCTCATTTAATAATAATTGTAAACATAATCATTATAAAAACCCTGATCGTTTGTCAAATTGCTTAAATAATTGTATGTCCTCTCAAATCAAAAGATTTCATAACAACAAAATTACAGTCCAAAATTATTAGTGCGAATAAATATAAAATGTACAATTTAAAAAAAAATGAGTAACGTAAGCAAAGGATATAATTCCTACAATACTCAATATCCTTACATATATTGCTCAAATTTCTATTTTACTATAAAACATCTGGCATTTTACGTTCATTCGAATGTAACATACCGCAATTACTCTAAGTATTCGGTTACTATTTTTGGTGATTCTTACTTTTCGGACAGTACATTTTAAAGCGCTATTTTAGCAGATTTCTTCCCTATTTTCACTTATCAGTCTGGTGTCACTTCGATCAACCATTTTTATGACGGGATTAAGATAATAATGCAGATAAATCCCTTAGGGCAATGGCACATTACAGTTGCGTAATTGGATTACAATAACATGTATACCGGTATAAAACAATGGTTTCACACCTGACAGATAACTGTGACAATACACTCCAAAAAACGTAATGAACCCCTATATTTATACAAACAATTGAAAGTGTTTGACGACTGACGAACAAACAATGAATTCATAGGTTGCATATTTTGTTATTTTAAAGTCAAGTACGGATGTCAGAACCGCGCAAAATTCTTTGCTATTGACAATTTATTATTAACGCATGAAAAATAAGTCGTTGAATTACACAATTATAGGAAAAATACGGACCATAAATATTTAAGTATATCTCTTACCTCACACAGAATACAGCTATCCGTACATATGAACGAACACACGTTACACTTGTCAATTGCCATTGTAAGTCACTCACACGTTATCACAATGAATTTGAACAGTATTAAGAAGGATTCAATACTGAACTTCCAACTTTTTATACCCAAATAAGTCGGTCTGATTTGAGTAATTCTTTTATGATTGCTTTAATCAATCTACACGAAAAACAACAATGTTTGTTGAAACAATTAAAATTACGATTATGGAAATGTGATAACAACAAACACATTATACCAATCATGTTCTTTAGTTTTTGTTCTTTTAGTTTGATATTTATAGAAAATGCAACACAAAAGAACACACGAACCGCTACTTTAATCATACATTGCCGACTTTGCAAACTAATATACTAAAGCGATCAATTATAACACCCATTTGGTATGCTGTTTGTGGTTTCTTGAAATAGTAAATTTCATTACAAATGAATAAAATAGTATTGGTTATGTTTTATCGATATCTATTTCTTGCTAACATGTTGAATACAAACTGTTTTCGTATATTTGTTCACTGTTTTCGGGCGTACATTTTACCGTTTTCGTATATCAAAACAAGAAAATGAATGTGGATTTTTTTTATTAATATAAATTTTATTAAAAAGTTTTAACATATATGTTGAAATATCTTTAAACTACTATTCTTTTTTAAACCATGCATATGAAAAAGCAATGTTTGAGTCTTAATATTCACTGTTTTTATATAATGATACACTGTTTTCGGGCGTACATTTTACTGTTTTCGTATATCAAAAAAAGAAAATGAATGTGGATTTTTTAATTAAAATCATAGTTAAACGCCACTATCACGATGTAAAGGTGGGAAATCTAACTGTTTTCGGTACATGTTATTGTTTTCGGTATTATGTCCTCGCATTTTATAATTCTTTCATTTAAAACAGTAATAACATGTTTGTCGTAGAAAAGTAATAATTAATATAAAGCATCATTTTGCGTTCTGTTGTAAACATTCATCAAAATCATAGTTTAGCGCCACTATCACGCTGTAAAGTTGGGAATTCTAACTGTTTTCGCAGGCATGGCGAAATTAGAAAAAATCTGCCGGTCATCCGGACAGGCATTTCAGAAAATGTGCCGGTCCGGAGAAAATTTAGCCGGACCGGAAAGCAACAACAACTTAACTAGAAAATTCAAAAATGGCAGCGATCACATCTTGATCTCTTTATTCAACCGGCCGTTAAATTGATTTTAATCGCTTAGAGGTTACACTGGCAGCTAATTGGTGTTAATCGGTTGTGTAATGTCAATCATGTTGTGAAAAATTCGCGTGTCAGTTTTTATTACATGTATTCCCTATTAGAACGGTTCGGTGCGATAATTTCAATAACGTATGTGCAAGCCGAATAATTATCAAATTAAAGTTATTCGAAACGATTTAAACATTCTTACTTTAATATGATTGCAGTTTGGAGCGGCTGTTAAAATATACTGCGCACAGTACAAAACACGTTACCTGACATTTAATGATTAAGGCATTTCATTTTTCAGAACGTTTACTAGTAATTAATTAAATAAAAAAGACGATTTATTTACATGCTAACGCAGTGTAATTGTTAACAGAGATTCATTTTCATTTTTGACCAGTATCAGAAAGTCCCCGGGAAGCACGTTTTTTTACATGGCACTGCATATGATGCAATAAAAACATTTCTTTGTACATGTATCGTATTGCATTCAATCTAAATTTAAATTCGCTCGTCCAATGAAAGCTCTGCCCCATAATGCACTGTACTCTTTACACTTATGAAAAATGGCGTATGCATATGGTTGTGTTATCACGATACCATATTTTATTGTCCTTATCCTACTCGAAAAATATGTCAAAGCTATCAAGATCTTTTTTGTTAGAACGCAGTTGGCGATTTTGCAAACGAGTTTAAAGTAGGTGTTGTGTAACAAGTTGGATTTGCTAATTGTACGTAACAAACCTACAGCAAACATCAAAACTACGAGCGATTTCATTTTCATGATGTAGTAAGCGATTTGCTCTTCGAATTTTCAACTTGAAAAAAAAAAATTTGTTTGCAATCATTTCACAATTTGCCGGTCACCAGGACCGACATTCTTGTTAAACCTGCCGGACCAAATTGAAATCTGCCGGTCAGGACCGGCGGACCGGCAGTTTCGCCAAGCCTGTTTTCGGTACATGTTACTGTTTTCGCGAAAACAGTACTGTTTTCGTATTTTAGTCATACCAATCTTGGCCATGGGTGAAACATGTTATCAACAATGCAAGGGTTAAGGGACACTGAAACTGCAAGAACTTATACAAGTTTACCTATCTAAACCACAAACTCATCCAAATAGTACCATTAAAGCAAGAAATAATTGATTTTATTGACTTAGGTTTTGTTTTGTACGCTGTATCTGCCATTTTGGAAAATTGATCCAATATTGGTTAGGTCGCAGTACACCAATATTTTGCACGTCGGGTTATGTGCTCCAGCCTATAAAGTTGATAACGATGTGGTATTCAATAAACAATACACTGTTTCAAATTTAAACATAAACATGTCAGCGAGAAAAGTGTGTTGAAACATCGTTATGTTTTTATAGGGTGCATGCAAAGGATGACATCCGTAGGTTGCCATTCAGGTAAATTTAACATGTTTATGAAGTTTATTCATTATTTTCCTCAATTTTTCTCGAACGACGTCTGTTTAGTGAAGCGCACTGATTCACTGCGCTGAACTGCACCCATGTTTATGAAGGGGTGCATATGGACTGCCAGAGCCGCCAAAGCAAAAATTATCAAAGGCTCTGGGAGTCTGTTTATATGGACTATTGTAAGTACTGACCTCCGGGTCGCTGGGAGTTGCAACTGCTTATGGCATTTTCCATGTCAAGTCCCCCCCCAGAATCCGGGCGGCAGTTTAATCCGAAATATTAGCCACATAAACTTTTTTCTGGCATCAATAAACAAAAAGATCGTAAATATATCCATAATGGGCAAATAAAAACAACTTACATGAAATTCTCGCATCATATTGATATTAATCCAAAGTTTCGAACATGTCAACGGTTCTTTTAAATGTATATGTCTAATCTACCAATCGTAATATATAGACTATCTCCAGAACATCCGTAAGATAGATTGAATCGTCAATTCAAAACTTCGGCTTTTGGTTTAGTTTAAATCTATTTATTTTAGCTCGATTGCATTGAAAGTAATTCCTACTTACTTGAAATGCTCTTGAGTCCGTTTCCTGGGCCTAGAACCAGTACTTGGTGTCTATATGGGAGATGGAAAGAACGTTCCCACAGCGGGGATCGAACCGGTGACCTCCTGGTCGCTAGGCGGACACCGTATCCATTACACCACGGCTTTTGGTTTAATAACGGGTTTTGCATAAAGTTTTTGTTTCGAGTATTTCTCCACAATTTACTGGCAAATTGATATCGGTAATAACAGGTATTGTGTTTGAAATATTGTATAAGGGTGATTGTAGTCAATTTTATAGACATACGTGAGACATTTTTTTACATTAAAAAATGGGTTACAAGAAAGAACTCTGAGCTGTACGTATGTACTTATAAAAGCTCAGAGCATTCAAGAAGAACTAACGTGAACCTCTGCCCACGATAAAGGCTACAGTCACAGATCTAACAGTAGGCCTAACCATGCTTACTCTGCTTGATCTATCTAGTTGATGAAACTAACGTTATTGTATAATACTTAACAAATGACATTCAGTGACTTGTCTCGTTAAAAAAAACGTGCCCCTGGCAAGTAAAAGTTGGGTCCCGGCAAGTTACTTTATAATCTAGTTGTCTGCCCGGTCAAGTTCAAAAAAGAACAAAGCATTTTATTTAGACTTTAATTAGACTTTAATTGCTGTAATTTTTTGTTTAATTTGCAAAAATAAAAAGGTTTTGTGGTGCATCATTTTGATTTCTTTAAAAAATATGAGGTTAACATTTATATTTAATATTTCATGTTTGGGCGTATGGCTTAACGTTGAGGGCAAGTAGATTTTCTAAGTACTTGCCCGGTAGGGCAAGTTGGTTTTTAGGTTAATGTTGAGCCCTGGACAGTTGTACTTTTCATTTGTTGACTGTTCATAGTACCTTCATTCTCATTTTCGGTTAATGTTTGGGCATTGCTAATCAAAAAACACAGAAGAGACAAATGTCGCAAGTTTTCAAACCAATAATAATTAAATATTAGTTATAGTGTCTTGAGATATCAACTAACAACACTGTTCCATAAGAGTTTAATCATTGAGTGCTGAAGGGAGATGTTCAATGCAGTTTTGAATAAGCGTCTATATGAAACTATTTCTGACATGTTACTTAGTTCAGACACGAAAAAGCACTCGGCCGATCGAGCTACCGACTTGGAATTTTCACTTGGCTGACATAACCCGTAGACATAAGTGATTTTTTTGCCCAAAATTACCGCCGATATTCGGCTGCTTCCCAATTGCAAAAAATGACGTTTTTCCCAAAAATCTGACCAAAATTTCCCAAAAAATGACCAAATTTTCCCAATAAAGCCAATAAGATTACAATGTCATTTAGCATTAATTTCGTAGAACCAGGGCTTTTTTTCCTTCTTTGGGACCCGCCGAAAATCGGCCCTTTCCCCTCAGATTTTTTTTTCCCCCTCAGCAGGTAAATTTTCCCCCAGACTTCATTTTTTTCCCCTAAAAAAAACAACTTTTTAACTTTAAATACATAAGTTAACCTGATCCAGTGTAGAAAATATAACATATTGCATAATTAAATTATCTGTTGCCTTAATTTTGTTTTAAAAACAGCAAAATATGTTGAATTGATTATTTAAGACTTTCCTTATTTTCCCCAAAATCCGACAGTTTGCATGATTTTTTCCCCCAAAATCCGGCATTTTGCGCGCTTTTTTCCCAAAATCAGATAAAAACCCTTGGTAGAACGAGTGCCGATCGAGCTTGTCGAGTCTTCGCCGAATGACAACTGACTTATGAATGTTCGCGAATGTAGCCGAATACGATTTTATGTTGCTATCCAAACATCTCTCTATATTGCGGAGGATACCATCGATAGTTGATGTATCCCGATTGTTAACGCCTGTTTTTACACACATCCAATATGGCGGCAAATACTACGTTTGAGATGAACAACAACAAATATTTATTAGAAATCTTCACAGTGAATGTGCGTCACGGAAATCTGTGTTGGGAAATCGGAGTTAGTTTACTCACAAAGTTGAAGCATTTAAGATTGGTATCGTTCGAAAATGGAAAGAGACAAACATGATTTGATTTATATGTTAGTGGATCTGTGTATAATCAGATTCATATGCATATTCTGCTTTATTATGTTTGTCACGCTGTATAGTTTGGTGAAATGGCATTGAACTGAGGATGTCAATTGTGCAAGATATTAAAAGGTAAACAAATGAAATGTATTATTTTAGCTCCATTTAATACAACATAAACACAGCAAGAACACTTACGCATGTTTGTTAATATTTGTTAATGTTTTCACCATATCATATTTTACTTTAAAAAACATCCTGAATTAAATTCATACTCTTAAAGAGATTATGATTATTTAAATCATAATGGTACATATATATTGAAGAATCTATAGATTATTGAAAGTTTAATATCCATGTGGAAGGATATTAACTAAATGTTGTAAGAAGACATGAAAGCAACACTTTATAATATAAAAATGCTGTCAAACATGAACTTAGCAATTTTCTGTTCTGATAATCATATTTATAATATTTCCCAATTTCATGGTTTATTGCGCTATTTTCCCCAATTTCATGGTTTATCGTGCTAATTTTCCCAATCCAAATGCCACAGGCTGTAACAAAAAAAGCAAAAAAAATCACAATCAGCTATTACAGTGAAACGATCGAAAATACTACAATCCCTTCAAAATTGAGCTTCCAAAAGCAAAATGAATGAAAACTATTTCTGGAGCGAGCGACCACATGACACAAACGACTGTATTCGATAAAAGACAAAGTATTCTGAACATTATTTCCCCAAGTGTCTGTTTGATTCGAAAACATCAGGGTTGTCATTATGATTTTAAACAAAGGATTATTTTGGAATAGTAACCGATTTGGCCGGGTGTCAAGGGGGCCGTTTAGGCCCCCTTGTAGGTCCAGGGCAAGGCCCTGGTAGGGGGTCAGGGGGACAAAGCCCCCTGACCAAAAACAAATTCTAGACATTTTAGGGACAAAAAACTGCTATTCTCAGAGCATACAGAGTTAAAATGAGATCTAAAAAGAATAGAACATTTTAAGATTTTCACATTTTTAGTATACTGTACAATGTTAAAACATATAATATTGATAGATCTTTGCATGTTCCAATTCTATCCAGTACCCGATAATCCAGTATTATTACGATTTCTTTTTTTCAAAACCAAATTACGGCCAATACTGACGATAAATGTCGTCCGCCATTTAACGCAAGTGCATATACAAATAAAATTGTGGGATTGGGGAATTCCCATTGAACATGCGTGAATCATGCGACGCGATTTGAGAGCGTTAAGACCGTTTATATTTAGTAATTACGACAAATCAACGACTTAATCTAAACTGCTACATGTACCTCCTTTCAGAAAAGTTTGCAAAAGTGAAAGTGAATTTCTGAGAATAAAAACTTGTCTGTCTTTACATTTTACCGAGTACTTTTCATTCCAAATTATGATATAACTTGTAAGGTCATTAATGCATGTAGACAGGGGTTCCGCTGTCGATCGCCATTGGCGCCAAATGGCGCTAAATTTTTAAATGTGGCTCCGATTTTTTAAAAGTGGCGAATTTCAAAAAATCGGTAAAATCCTATCCGAAAATGTACTGCGAGTCGAAAGCACGCGACCGAGCATTAGCGGCCAGCGTCTGTCAGTTGTAAATATTGATTTACGACGATGTAAGCGACCTACAGTGCAGAGTGCATTAGAAATCACCGAAGCGTGTAAGTGTTACAAACGGTGTTTTTACTGCTATTGTCAAGTTTTATGGGGGTTATTATCGGATTAACGGCTCCTTTATGATATTGAGCAATAAGTTAAGTAACACGGGGACAAACTGTCACGACGATCAATAATTATAATGATTATTAGGGCCGCTATTTCTTTGTTAAAATCAAAACCATGGGGCTGGCAAAAGCATTTAATTTCTCCACATCAACAAATAAAAACTTGTTTCAACAGGTATTTGTGAGCATTTCTGTTTAATAGATTCATTATTGTAATGTTCTGGGAAGGATATAAATTGGTTAAGATAACAACAATTTCTGAATTAAATATAAAACATTCACTCGATGTACTATATTTCGGATATGTTAAATTCGGACATTTAAAGATAGGGACATTTATGTGTTGGTTTGATGTTGATAGTTTGTAAAAATATGTTTTATGTTATTTCAGGCAACTAGAATGGATTGTGGCAATTATCTGGGCCTTTCTGTCAGGAAAAAGGCGTGAACAACAGTCCTTTAATTGAACCTGGAAATCATCCACCACTAACAGAAAACTTGTTAACAACAGAAGCTGATGTATATCATGTCCAAATGACCAAATATAACTGTTAAACAATTTGAAGTGAGATGCTTTATTTTCTGATTCCCTTTCAAATGATGAACATTGGTGTGATTTTATGTTTAAATAATTAATTTCGAAACATTTATGCAGCATACTGTTAAATACATTGATGTTAACATTATTATATTATTTTGGTTATCTGTGTTGTTTATCAAGTTAAAAAAATGTTATTTATATACAATAAAGCTTATTAAGACTTATGAAGGTATGACTTATGAAGGTACTTATTTTTTTTTATGAAATAACATACTTTTTAAAGTGATAATATAGTCAATGACATTAATGTAGTAAGGTTTCTTAAAATGATTGTTCTTATTAATAAGGTGGAATAACCGACAGTGTTCACGCCGCGAAAAAGTGGCGACAACTTTTTTGGGGCCAGTGGAACCCCTGTGTAGACCTATATGTATGCAGAGCTCCAGATAAGGTTTTGTGAATTTCTTAACGTTACTACCAGATTTTTCAAAAAGAATTCTTAACTCTGAAATTTTATTCTTAACGTTACTACTAAGTTTCGGAAAATAATTCTTAACTTTTCTTAATGTCCTAAAAATAAATAATAATGGTTATTTTCTGGCAAAAAATCAAAATAAACATACATACTAGCAACTTTATTTATACAAGTTCAACAGTGTCTATTCAGTATTATACTTTTTTTTTTCAAATACCTTCACATGCCCAAACTGTGCTTCAGGGATTTCAATAGACTCAGAATCCTGCGTTTTGACGCGAGAAAATTAAAAATGACTTGTTTTTGAGGCAACCCTTTTTTCTGCCGTGCGTCATTTTGACGCATCGAAAATTTGACCCGTGCGTCAGTCAGTAAACATCTCGAGTTCCATGGTGCTCCTAATCGAAAATCCCACTGTGCTCCTAATTGAAATTAATGTTTCAGTATTTGAAACTCGGTCTATAATCGAGGGAATACCCTGGGCGTTGTTTATCTTATCTCATCTCCTCCAATACACGTGTCACCTTCTAAATAGTGCGTGCGCACTAACTGGGTAATTAGCAGCAGCGATTACGTGATAATTTATTGACCATCCGATAATTGCAGGTTTTTTTTGCAGACTTGCAGACGGCACGGTTAAAGTAAGTCGGCAAAAGTAATTAAAGAAAAAACAAAATTGATCAAAGGTCTATTAATTACGTAGATCCACTAGTAAGTCCAGCGAGTTTTGTCAGTTTGTTAATCCACCGATAATTACGAGTAACACTCGTCTTATATAAACTGGAATCACAGTTCATTTTTTATACTAACATATTTCAGACATGTGTAGTATTTGGATAAACAGTAATAGATATACTAGATGTTCCATGCATTTTGATTGTGTTTTTTTAGAAAAGCTATCATAGGGATGATGATAATATAATGACGATAAATATGTGATAAAAAGACTTAAATGATTTAAAAGGAAGTAGATTTTAATGTACCAATTCATTAAAATATGTTGTGTTTTTTATCATGGTATTGTTATCTAATAAAGCAATATAACGTTTTAAGATATTATGTTACTCTTAGAGCATATTTTTATCTAAAAAATTGAGTAATACAGACAATAACACAATAAACGCGCTTCAAAATTGACCCCAGCATTTTTCAATTTGACTCCTCAAAATTTCAGTCCAGGGGTCATTGACTCCTGGTTTTTAAAATTTATTGAAATCCCTGGTGCTTAGATTGCATGCCTTCGATGAATTTTTAGATATTTCACAATTAAAATGGGTCTCCCCTTCAATCTTTTCAACGATGAGCCACGGGAATTGTTCAATTTTTTTTGTGTTAGAGTTTGGACCCGTTTTGTCGAGTTTTTGTTTAGCTTTTCCGACTGTGTTGGCAACTGAACATAAAACATCGTATAAGATCTCAGCACCCTCACACTACTTTGGGGGAAGGAGTCCCTTTTTGGGGGATTTTTTTTATTTACTCTCCCATTATTACATTTGTACATGTTTGCACTAAATTCATTGCATTTTCCATAATTTAGTATGTTTGAAAAGATTAAATTGAAATAGAATTGAGATGTAATAATCATGAGATGAGACACATCTTTCTATAAAAAAAAATTATTTTTTTTTTAGGGGGAATTTTCCCCTCAAAAAGGGGAATAAAGTATACTTTTCAGGTGGGGGACTGCCGCCGAAATTCGGCGGCAGATTTGATAGATTGAGGGCCTTGGATCTTTTCTATAATGTCTTTCTTAACATTCAACTTCGGCTCACTTTGCGTACAATATGTTAAAAGGGTGTTTTTGCACGCCTTGCAGTTTTTTAGGACTCTCTCTGGGCGCCGCCATTGCTTTTTGACAGATAGACTGTACATGCCGCTTTTATTTGAAAAAATGCGCTTTGTTAAACAAACCCGATAACCATTCTATAAAAGCACAGAAAAGATCGTTAATACGCGAAAAGAACTCAATGCAAATCGATTCTTAACTTGATTTTGTCATTCTTAATGGTACGACAAGATTTTAAAATAAATAAGTTCCGGGCTTGAAAATAATTCGTAATTACGAAAATACGACTCTTCTCTGGAGCTCTGGTATTCATTGTTTGGCAATCTCAAAACATGTTATTTACCTACTTTTTACAATATGTGTTATGACCACTTGTGTAACAAAATGCATTATTTGATAAAAGTTTTTTCACGTGCGTCCTGGAAATGTGTATAATTGAATGTGTTATCCGAAATCATTGTCAGATTTTATTATTCACGGAAAATTAAGAAAATTCTAGCAACAGAGACACATTTCTCGTGTTTTTCATGTACAGATGAAATTCATGCCAAAATTAGACTTCATGTATAACATCACGTCATTCTTCCTCCGGGAAAGCGTGGACTTAAATATTTAGATGCTGAATAACAACTTCGTAGCGCAGAGGTCGCTAATATCTTTTAGCATTTTTTAATATGTGGAAACTTTTTCTCTAACTAAAAAAACTAGTTAATTATGCTCTACAGTGCTACTTTCGTTGAGATAAGGTCAGTAATAATCTGTGAAATGTACAGCTATTTGATGCAGTTTTACTTTGGGTCGGCGTGTATTCGGCTGCCTTAGCGCTGATTGGTTGACGTGCTTACCAAGAAGAATTTGATTGCCAGCTGGAAAAATCAATATTGGCCACTCACGGAGAAATTCATTGAAAACAGTAGCTCTTGGGCGAAGTTAACAGACTGACTGAATGACCGGTGTCGCTTTTCTATACTACGGTTATTCCTCGTCAATTATTGTCTGTTTGCGTGATCAAAACTTCCCATCTAAATTTTTAAAATTCAGGAAAAACAACCGATTTTCTGGGGATTTTGACCGATGAATTTGATCGGCAATCGGTTAATAATGACAACCCTGAAACATGTATATGTTCTTAAGGCGCCTGTATTGTAGATTTAAAAAAATACTCCAAGATGTGATTGTTCAAAAGACTACTTTAGTATTGCTACAGAAATGTACAGTACACTCCACGCGTTTTCCCCAAAAAACGCGCTCCCTCCGCGGGTTTTTTCTGCTAGCGAGTGTTCACGCGGCGTTGGAAGAGCGAGGTGAACTCGATAAAACGCTCGGCGTTACGCCGCGTTCGCTAATTCCCGCGGCGTGTATTACTTTAGGCTAGTCGGTAAATGCAGACACTTTCCGTTCTTATCAGTGATCGCCGCGCAACGCCGCGTTAGCAGTGTGCTACTGGGCATGCCAAAAAATAAAAACATTGTTATAATAAATTGTTTAAATACTGTAGTACATGTATAAAAAAGATAATTGTATAGAAAATTAATACGTATAAAAATTATGTTTTTTAATTCACAGGTACTTCTACGATATGAATAAGTCTAATATAATACATTTGACAAATTAATATTTAAATCATTACACATATGACACAAGAATAAATGTTCCGTAAAATTTCCAAATGAGAATAATAATTCGTAATCCGAAACACACTACGATTTTTAATTGTTAACACGACGTTTACAAATGCTTCCAATATACAGTCATGTATATTTCCCGACAAAAGCGCGCGAAAATTATGCTGCAATGTACAAGGTCAAGGTACAATGTATACTCCTGCAAAGCGTGCGTGTATTGATTTTTTTATACAAACTTTGTAGCGCAGAGAACATTGAATTTTGTTGATTTCGGTTAAAAGTTTCTTTGGTATTTATTAACGAAATTATATCGCGAAAAAGTTGATATTTCCTCTAAAATAATTTCAAATCGAACACGCCGAATCTTTATCGTTACGGTATTTTAGTAGAGTAATTATTTTAACACTAATTGTATAGTAAACTGATTAAAGAAGACATCTGGGCGGAACTGGATTTTAAGTGTTTGACGTTATGAAAACACGCAAAGCTTGTCTACTGACCTATTGTGTAGACTGCTGTCTGCGGTGTTTTGACAAAAGGGATTAACATGTGTGAATGTCACTCTGCCGATTTGGTCCATAATTACTGGTAAACATTGTTTAGAATGTCGACGCAACAAGAATACAACTGTGAATATTAAATGCAATTATCAACTCAATAGTTACCACCTTTTAGCAATCAATGGAATAACCTACAAACAAAGAGAAAATCAATGCATTAGCGAGCAGAGAATTGACTTTGTTCCGACAATTAAAACCATTCGTTGAACGTGTTTACTTGAGTAAGTTATGCCTGTAGACAGGAAGCGGCTTTTCTTTGATTACGTCAAACTGTCAATTCACACAGATTTGCGAGATTTTTAGGGTCCTTGGTCATTTGTATACATGTTCAGTATAGAAAATCACCTGCTAACATGAAAACTTTGGATTAAATTATCAAAATAAAAACAATGTTGCAAACTGTGTTTATATTAATTGGTAAGTATTAGTTAAAAGACGACGTTTTGTGTGTCGTAAATCAACGAGTTTTCTATACAACAACAACTACTTCTACAACCTGGTCGGGATCGATCTATCTTGGTTGTTTTTTTTTATTGTAAATATTATACTACATGTACATGTATGTACTTGTAATAAATGTAATTTTATTTGAAAATCAGGAAGTCGAACAAAATTAAATTGATCGTTATCTCGTAAAACGCGGAGTTTCCCCCGCGTTGCCAACGCCGAGGGCCGCCGCGTTGGCTTATCAGTTTTGCCGATCGTTAACCGCCGCGTCCAAAATTATGCAAACGCCGCGTATAGCGGGATTTTCTTAATCTCCCTCCAGGTCGAAACCCGCGGAGTATGGAGGGAAATTGGGGAAAACGCGTGGAGTGTACTGTACCGGTCAGATTGTCTGACAAACGGTTCATTTGTCAGCCTCATTAGTGCACTGAAATTAATTTCTATGGTCGATGCCAAATTTAATCGGCCAAAAGCCAGAGGGTCGATCCAATTTGAAACACTGCTCTGACATGTTGCAGTTTCAGTGTTTTTTTCACCACTTTGGGAATGGGGCCGGGTCCCTTTCGATTGGGAAAACTGGGAGCGTAATGACAAATAGATCTATCCCGGAAAAGCACGAGTTTAGAAAAACCCACTAATCACCCCGGTACAAACAACGCTGTTCCATTAAATCAACCAATGATAGCTTACTTGAAATTATAACGGTTGATACGGTGTGTGATTTTGAAAGGATAATAAATGGGTCATGTTTATTTGTACCAGCAGATTAGTGGGTTTTTCCAAAAAGTAGCTTTTTCCGGGATACATGTATTGGGAAATAATTAATTAGTGTTGTTGTTGTTTTGCTAACAGATGCTTCAAAATTTAGGATGCAAGTGTGTCCAGCATTATATTTTTATTAGGGATTGCAACGGATACGGATTTCGGTATTCGAATATTCGGTCACCCTTCCGAACGAATATTCGGATATTCGGTCAAAATGTGTTGGAAAAAGGTCAACTTTGTTAACCGTACCATTACTCCATGAATTCTACTTTCGTTTTTACCGGAAGTTCACCGGAAGTGACTAAATATTGACACAGCGTTGCCGTCGCTAATTCGAAGCTGATTACTTTTTATTGTTAAAATTGAATGACAAAAACTGTTTTTAAACTATTAATATCGTACATCAACAATAGAACGAGAACAATAATATTTCATGACGACACAATAATTACATGACAAAACAGTTAGATCTAAATATAATTAAAGCTGAACTTAAACGAATTATGTTCATAGCCACAACACACTTTGAACCTGTTTAACAGACTAAACAGTCAGTCTTTTAAAGTTGCCACGTTAAAAAGTCACTTGGATCGGCGACTTTTTATCGGATGATGTCGTGAAATACTTCCAAGCAGCGGAAGACGTAGGTGGCATTTCGCTTGGACAGAGATTTACTTTATGCGTGTAGCAATTATAATATTTTCAATTAAATGAGGGCGAAATACCAAAAACATTTCTTTAAGTATAATACTTGATTGAATATTGAGTAATTAATTAAAGTTTGGACCATACGATATGCAAATACTCATTAGAGGTTGAGTAAATTATTTTCTAAAAGCTTTTTGATTGGACAACGTGATTATAACCATACGATCTTTTTTGTTTTTCACACCAATTCGGCTATTTCTTTACTCATTTAATCTTTGGTCATTTTAAATGTAATTCGAGTTATTAGATCAAGACGGGTCGGTGTTTTAATTTCCATACGGTCTTATTTGTTTTTTACACCAAGTTGGCTTTTCCTTTACTCATTTAATCTTTGATAATTTTAAATGTAATTCGAGTAATTGGATCAAGTGCAGGTCGGTGTTTTGATTGCCGCACCTATCATAATTTTGACACAAAGTATCTGTCTTTGTTAGGCAATTAGCGGGATTTATGACCGGTATACTGTCATCACCATAGCGACGCATTATCGCGCCTACCGGAATAAACATTATGACACGAGGAACAACTTTTTTTACAATGTTTGAAGCAAATTTCACGAAAACAAAGTCTTTGAAATTACTCGATTTTTTTATTTTTTCTTCCGAATATTCGATTCGGAAAACAGTATCCGAATATTCGGTCCGGGACCGAATATTCGGATATTCGGATATTCGTTGACATCACTAATTTTTATATTTACCACTGTCTGTGCCTCCGGAAAATAGAGGCACTCCCAAAGCAAACGGACCCGATCCCAAAGCGAAATTAAAAAAAATATTCCGAATTTCCAAAAAAAAATATTATTATTTGTTTTTTTATGTTGCCAACCACTATAGTGGGGGACATATTGTTTTTGCCCTGTCTGTTGGTTGGTTGGTTGGTCTGTTTGCACAACTTTAACATTTTCAATAACTTTTGCTATATTGAATATAGCAACTTGATATTTGGGATGCATCTCATGGAGCTGCACATTTTGAGTGGTGAAAGGTCAAGGTCATCCTTCAAGGTCAAAGGTCAAATATATAGCTTCAAAGCAGTGCAAAAGGGGACATAGTGTTTCTGACATACACATATCTTGTTTTTAAGGATGAAGTGTCTTATAAATTGTGTGACTAACCAGTGTTTTGTTTTGGTCAAAAATAACTGCTATAAAGTTTTGACTGTTCAGTTCTTATCTCAGGGTGTAAATGTAACTGAAAAACAAAACTGCAGTACTTGAATAAAAGTTGAACATGCCCAATATTGCATCTGTTTATATAGTTCTGCAACAATACGCCAAAAAGCGTATTGCAATATATTGTCAGTTCAAAAACCTGTATTGCAATATATCGCAATATATTGCTAATTGTACCAGAAGTATAACTCGCCAATTAACCGATTAGCCTGTATATTCCAGTTTTAAAGCAAATTGAAATTTAATTCTGGTAAATATTTACTATAAAAGTGCTCAAGAACAACAAGAAATACAAACATTCGCCAATTTTCTTAAGTATCAAATACTTTTTGGCATTTGTTACTATTTAAAGATGTGATGAAATAACGTCCAATCAGGGTGTTTTTTTCCACTGAACACACTTAAATCGCCTGACGTGATGTTCCGTTTTTATACAACACAAAATACACCCACACTTTCCATGCGAAGTTCTACACCTCTGCATAATTTTCGCGCGCTTTTTATTGAGACAAAATATAAAGCTCTTTTTATTTGACGCTAGAATTTGTTATTGTCGCGTTAGTGTTACAATTCGAAATCATGTTTCCGAAATTCGGATTACAAATTTAATAATGCTCATTTCAGAATGGAACAAAACAGTTAAGTTGTGCGTAATTAATTCAACAATAACTTGTTCAAAAGCATCAAACGAATGCTCCCATGTAACAACGCTACTCTGTAAAATAGACTTTTTAGAATGCTTGACGTAACAATTTATTTTTACTAAACACCGCTTTGTTTTGTTAACCTTGATATCAATATTTCGGATGGCTTTTCTGGACAAAATATGGGTGAATTTTTGTAAAATTTTCGTACCGGTATGATGAAAATCGTATCGCAATACAATATGCGGATTGCGTATTGCGATATATACCAATATACCGGTATATTGTTGCAGCACTATGTTTTTATTAAGAAGACAAAATAACAAATAAAAAACAAATTATTTGTTAAACCACTGAATTATTTGAGCATGATAACTTCACAAGTTTTCCCCAAATGAGCCGTTTCATCGAAGCAAAAATTCCCCAAATTACCAATTTTGTCGCTAAAAAATTCCCAATTTGGTCAGACTCCTTTTCCCAAAATAGGAAGAAAAACCCCTGGCATGTATTTAATTTTAGCTGGTACTTTAACTCATTAAATTGATTATAAATGCCATATTATTAACCTGTGTCAGACTTATTTTTATAATTGGAAAATGAAATTCCAACACTCTTTTGGTAGGGCATTTTTACTATATTTAAACGATGGAAATTATATATTCATAATAAATATAGAAACTTTTCTTTGCAGATGAGTCGTAACCAAAAGAACCTTAGCCTTGCGGCTGCATTTGATGATCTGAAAAGAAATACACGAGTTCTTTCAAAGGGGATAGAGAAAGGTAATTCAGTGTATTTTTTTTGTTCTCAAAGTATATATTTTCCCCAAATGGATTTTTTTAATCTCAACATTTTGTTCATTTCCCAACAAGCTCTATAACTTGAACCTAAGCAAAAAATAAATAGATTAACATTTGTTGTTTTGCTTTAAAATGCTTCAAAATTGAGAATACACGTGTTTTCAGTATTCTATTTACTACTTAGGTTAAACTTGTATGGATGGGAGTTGAACAAAATATTGAGGGCTTAAATTTTTTTTTTTTATTCATCTCCCATCCATTTATGTTTTACCTTAGTGCATATAATACTGAAAACACTTTTTCCCCAATTTGAATCAAAACACCACAAATTTTCCCTATCCAAATATACCCTTCCCCATTCTAAAAATTGTGAGAACACCGCCCACTGTAATTCACACTGTGAATGCCATACAATAAAAATTAAACACTGGTTATTGTATCAAACATGAAACTTATCTTTAATTTGTATCTCGATTCAGAATTTCAAACGTTTGTTGAGAACCAGCAGTCATGTAGACGTCAGTGGGCGGCTGCTGAGAGTGAGGTGTTTAGGCTGAGGAAGGACATCCTCAACCTTGAATCCAACAACAAGGCCCTCGACAACAAACTGAAACATGTCAGGTATGGGATCTGATTATATCTAGTCCTTGAGAATTATTTTCTTTTTATGCTCGCAGGGCCCTCGATCTATCAAATCTGCCGCCAAATTTCGGTGGCAGTCCCCCGCCTGAAAAGTATAATTTTTTCCCCCTAAAACTGATTTTTTCCCCCTCAGAAAATGAAAAAAAAAGATTTATTGTTGAAAATTGACTCCAATATATCACGGTCCGTTATATCGCGTTTTCAAATACACAAGTCGGCTATGGCTCCAACAAATCTGACAAGCATAATCCCCAAATAACATGTTTTAATCTGAGAATTTGCTGAGATAAAATCAGTTTCAAACTAGTATTTTACCCTATTTTTTCACCCACTTGAATTTTCTGTTTAATCCCACAGGTATTGGGCACGTTGCCACGTCACTTTAACACTATCAATATGTCATAAAACTATTTTTTTCATTTAAAAAAATCAAAAAAAATCTGATATAATGTATATATATATATTTATTTTAATATATCAGAATTTTTATTTTTTTTGTATGAAAAAAATTGTTTTATGACATATTAATAGCAGGTTTTTTTTCCTTCTTTGGGACCCGCCGAAAATCGGCCCTTTCCCCTCGGATTTTTTTTCCCCTCAGCTGGTAAATTTTCCCCTAGATTTCATTTTCCCCTCCAAAAAAAAAAAAAATTTTTTTTTATAGAATTTATATAAGTTAACCTGATCCACTGTAGAAACTAGAAAAATATTGCATAATTAAATTATCTGTTGCCTTGAATTTGTTTTAAAAACAGTAAAATATGTTAAATTGATTATTTTAGACTTTCCTTATTTTCCCCAAAATCCAGCTTTTCGCAGATTTTTTCCCCCAAAATTCAACGTTTTGCGCGATTTTTTTCCCCTCAAAAAAGGCCAGGCCCTTTCCCCAAAATCAGATAAAAACCCCTGAATAGTGTTAAAGTGACTTGGCCACGCGCCCAAGTGTTTTAATTCGACATTCATAATCCAGTTTTGACCAGATTGTTTGCTTTCATTGTACATCACTTTAACAACTGTGTACTGCAATAAACAGTAACTCCACTTGCAAAACATCACAGGTCATTCAGAGTGTTACCATTCTCTCTTGAATTTGCTTTGAACTCAGGGGTGTCAATTTTCCAGATTATTCCGGAAATCCGGATTTGAGCCGTCCAGGGTTGATTTTGAGGTGAATGTAAATCCGATGAGTTTGTTTAAGGCGGGTGGGGGTAGGGACAAAATTCTTTTAGTGCGGTATCATTTCAGAACGAATATTGTTATAGCATCGTCGGCATTCCGGACATTTGCGCTTGGTACCGATTTTATTTATTGATTTCTGATTGGTAAGCGGCTGGCACTGACATAAGCAGGCACTGGCAAGGTAAAGCACTGCAATATCATATTTTAAAACAATATGTTAATCAAATTATATATTGACTGCGTATTTGCTATGTTACTGGTTACTGGTTTTCATTTTCTGCAGTCAAACGATATGCATATTTTATTTCATTTGCAAATGATGTATCGCGACATGTTTTCGGACAGTCGTTTTCGGATACGCTGGTTTGTTCATTACATTTCGAAGTTCTTAATATCATTTGTTTAGAATGACAAATACACCTGCGGTGTTACGGATGGTTTGGTTAATAATATTTCGCATTGTACTCCCCAGAAATTGCACCTAGAAAGACTAAAAAAAAGAACAATAAGCTAGGGCTCGGGGGGGTTGGGCCCTCTCTTCCCTTTATCCTATGGCTTAATTTTCCGGATTTCAAATTTGGGCCAATTGACACCCCTGGAACTGCCAAAACACACCACACATGAAGGTGTATACAATTATAACTGTAAATGTCACAAGTCAATACTGACCTATCTCGACAATCTTTGCGCATACTGTATAATACAGTGTAAACAACTTGCTTTTAATTTAGAGGTAAAGATATATCCCACAATTTGTTCTGATGCACTACTATTAAAGCCCATTCTTTCCATGAGGAAAATGACGTCATTTTGTACAATGGTCTAATTTGTGCATGCTTTCTTGAACAATAAAACTTGGCAATTGTTTTCGGATTACAAATTTAATTATACGCATTTGAAAATGTTTACATTGATTAATGTTTTGTTTTAAACCAATGAATAACATATGGATATAACACATACTTCAATAAGGTAGGTAAATAGCGTGTTTTGACTGAGATTGCCAGACTATGCTAATGCATACAAAGGCATGCATGATTAACCTGACAATTTTTAGCCCGCGCCGGATATATCACGGTCGTGATCTTTGAACACCTCCAACAGTGATGTATTGGAGTTGCAGTGACAAACTTTGCATGCAACTGCACACAGCAGTAGCTTTTTTTAGGACCAAAAAGGACATAATGGTGGACTTTTGAATAAGATTACTGTTTGAGTAAAAGTCCACCTTTCTGTCCTATAGACAGTCACATACATAGAAATATGTTTATAACAGTTAAACACAGTTGTTGTTTCTTGTTATAAAAATTCCCCAATTTACAAAAAATTCCCCCTCCTGAGGGCTGCGGACCCCTTCCCCCAAAGTAGTTTGAGGGCCCTGGCTCGGTAGGGTGGCATATAGCAGTGGCACTGTCTTTCCAGCATTTCATTTTCTGGATTTTTTTACGCAAAACTTTCAGGTATACATCTATTCAAGCTGATTTTTTGGTATGTGAGTCTACCTTCATGACCTACAGATGAAGTGTGCGTCTTGTTCCAGTACATTGATTTTTTTGTGTGAGAATTTATTTGACTTTGAAATTAGACATTTAAACTATTATTACTGTTTTCCAGAGGGTTTTTTCAAATAAATGCTTTCAAACTTTTTCTCCTTTGAACTACATGTATAACACACGTTTAAGTAACCATAGCATTTCACGAACTTTCACTAAATTGGTCATATTTAACTCAATTTGCCCAGTGCTCACGCTGCTGCCAGACATTGCCAATGGCGATTATTTTATCCAACTGGCTATTAATTCCTAAAATTGTCCAGAAGAAATGGCGATTATTTTATCCTCCTACATCAAAAAACAAAATGCCTGTAAATGTTGTCCGGCAAAGTGAAACACCTGCAAATCGGCAGGAAAACTCGATAACAAGATTGCCTGTGTACACACTCGACCCTGTGTATTGTCATACTAAATCAAAAACTTTTGCGACATTGTGGCCTAGAGCGTTTTTCTCAATCAGTGTCCGACAGCAGTGATATATTTCGAAAAAAACTTTTTAATCTCCCCGTGCTTTACCAATTATCGGTAACTGTTAGATCTTTGTTAATATTTCGCCAATTATTATTTAATCGTCATGAAATCGCAGCTTATATTGTCGGTTGGTTTTGTTTTTTACAACCTTTTTTTTGCAATTAGATTACGTTGAACATTGTTTGATGAAATAATTATTTAAACGCCATCAACTAATTATCCCCGTCTGCTTTAACATAATGATTTCAATTTTAACCAGGTAACCTTGTTTCCCAATTCAAAGGAACCGGTTTATGCCATGGCCAGCTAATTTTAACGAAACACGTGTTTGGAATTAAACTGAGGTGGTGTATTTTAACTCACGCCCTGTGACGTTAATTGATGTAAACCTGATCGGCATTGCGAAAGTGTTATTTTTGGAATAAATCATTTACAATTGATATTGGCCTCTGCCTACAATATTGCGGCCGATGGCAAACGTCATATTAGAAGATAAAGTAGTCTACGATATGCACATTTAAGATTATGTATATTAATATTTTATATTATGCATATTTCATGTGCAAAACGCGTACAATTTTTTGGATTACCGTTTTCGGATACTGTATTTTTTTCGTCGATTATGATTTATTTTCGAAGTTCATAATAGCAAAAATAGAATGACGAATACACATGTGGTGATACGGAAGGTGTGGTTTATAATATTTCGAGTTGTATTCACCAAAAATTGCAATTGGAAAAACTATAAAAAAATATTATAATTAGTAAGGGGTCTGGGTGGGTTGGGGCCTCTGTCCTTAATTCTTATGTGTATGTAACTGTAGCTGAGATCTGGTTTGTTACATGTGTAAGTCACACCCACAACATTTATTGTATTCTTTAGAGTAAGGCCATGATAATATTTTATAGGAAAATGACACACTGATATTATGCTTGTTTTTAAGTATATATAAGTATTTAAGTATATATATACATTACATTTAATAAAACATAGATAAAATGAGATTCATTGTTTTTTTCTTTCTTTTTACCTTCAGTACCGTTTCGCGGAAAAGTCTGCATATGTTTTGGCTATTATTTTTTTAAGGAAAAAAATTATGGCTATAATTATTTTCTGAAGGCCAGAGTGAGCACTGATTTGCCATATTATCTCATTGTCACGATTGATATTGAGTCATATTCATGCGACAAGTTTAACCTTTAATAGTTAAGTCTGGTACTGCATTTAAATGTTGTTACTTATAATCAAATAAAATACAGTTAGTTTAGGCAATGAGTTTAGACCTTTAATTCTGTAACATTTCATGTTTTGCTTCCAACAGAGATTTGTTTGAGAAGAAGGAGCAAAAGATGATCAAGCTGGAGCAGGATAAAGAACAAGTGGTAATGATCAGTATTTGTTGAAACTCACTATAATTTTCAAACAAATAATTAATGTTATAATAAAGCAACACAAAAAACAAATAATTTTCTATTAATTGTTCTGAATCTGAGATTCTGAGACAGGGCTCAACATTAACGGTTGTCCTACTGCCCCTGGCAAGTAAAAGTTGGGTCTGGGCAAGTTACTTTATAATCTAGTTGTCCGCCCGGGCAAGTGCAAAAAAGAACAAAGCATTTAATTTAGACTTTAATTAGACTTTAATTGCTGTAATCATTTTGTTAAATGTGCAAAAATAAAAAAGGTTTTGTGGTGTATCATTTTGATCTTTATTAAAAAATATGAGGCTAACAGTTCATGTGATATTTCGTGTTTGGGCAAATGGCTTTACTTTCAGGGCAAGTAGATTTTCTAAGTACTTGCCCGGCAGGGCAAGTTGGTTTTTATGTTAATGTTGAGCCTTGTGAGATGTTACGAATATTTTCCTCAATGGACATTAAAAGCCCATAATCACTAAAAATCAACAAATATTATGTACAATATTTCGAAAAATGAAGTTAACACATAAAAAAACAATGTTCCTTTTAGCAAAACCCACAATTTTAATGGTAGATGTTTTCTGTTAACATAGATTTAACGCGATACGGAATGCTTTTTTTATGCCCCCGGATCGAAAGATCAGGGGTATATTGTTTTTGGCCTGTCTGTCTGTCTGTCTGTCTGTCATTGTGTCAGTCAGCCATTGTATGTGTGTGTCACAAACTTTAACCTTGGTTAAAGTTTTATAACTTTTGCCATATTGAAGATAGCAACTTCATATTTGGCATGCATGTGTATCTCATCGAGCTGCACATTTTGGGTGGTGAAAAGTCAAGGTCATCCTTCAAGGTCAAAGATCAAATATCATTGTATTTTTCGTTTAAGTTTGGTCATAACTTTTTAAATATTGAAGATAGCAACTTGATATTTGGCATGCATGTGCATCTCATGGAATTGCACATTTTGAGTGGCTAAAGATCAAGATCATCGTTCAAGGTCAAAGGTCAAACACAAACACATTTCTTGTTAATTTTTGTGTCACAATATATTTAATGTAAATTTCCGGCATGAATACATTGTTCTTCCGACACTGCCTGAAGCCAGTCTGGCATTTGCTTGTTAATGTTCTGATATCATAGCGGGAAATTACCATGGAATATATTGTTGCACACAAAAAAACGAGCATTTTGTATCTCGTTTAATCTTTACCATACCACATCTAGCATTGAAATTTGAGATACAGTAGATTTTGCTTATTTGAATAGCCCATTTGTCACGTCCAAATATTCAATTATCTGGAGTATTCAATTATACGGAATCAGTTATAGTTTCAAATGTTATCACTAACCGGGTGTAATCCTCCTGGAAATTGTGCTTTTCATGCATAATCAAAACATCGTTTTGACACGAAAAGCGTTTAAAAAAAGTTAATATTGAAATTTAATATTGAATCCAGTATAAATATAATATAAATGTTTTGTTGAATTCCCAAATGAGAATACAAATTTTGTAATCCAAAACACACTTTCTAGTTAAAATAAAACGTCCACATGTATTTCCTTTGCCCCCAACAAAAAGCTAGCGAAAACTATGCAGCAATGTACAATGTCACGCCATACGGTGCGTGTAATGATTTTTCCTATTTTGATTTTATTGCTTACCCAACGCTTACGCTAGCAACATCTATTGCTCATGTATTGTTCTGGTTAAAAGTGCGCAAAAATTAGCGTGGGTGTATATACACCGTTGAAGGAAAACTTTGTAGCGAGGAAAATGCTGTATCTTTGACGCTACGCTCTTTCAGGTAGTTGAAACAGATAATGTACTGTGTACTGATTTACCGGAAAATCTGGTCAATACTGGATTAAATTTTGGTTATTGTGAAAACATGATCAGCAGTGTTAAGACTGCGATGTTTTGACAAATGTGTGCGTTTTCGATTGTTTGACATCATGTTTAGATATGATTTACTGTGATGCATTTGTGTAGGTTTATATATACGAACTGAGAATATAATGTAACATTCCATCACCTATTGCAAACTGTCATGCAAGACACGTCAACAATTTGTTTCTAATCAGCAACACACTCTTTAATTGTTTCTAAGCGACAACAAACTGTTGAAGTGTGTTACTCGACAGTTTGCATTCGAAAGTTTGCACCTGACTGCACACCGGAGACTCCAGTGTTTGCATTGTACTTGCTCGCATACTACACCTGTAAGTCACGTGACGCTTGACAGACACTACACTACATGAATGGTGTGAAATGAAAACAAAGACAGTCAATTGAGCGTGTCTGTCAAAATCATCGATACGATGCGTATTCTTGGAGATTTATGACATTCTTTGCTGGATTATAGTGTGGATTATAGTGTTCAATAGAAAATTGGCTACTCAATTAATCGAAATATGTCATATTTCCTATCAGAATTTATGGAATTTTTACAATGGGAAAAGAATAGATGCAAATGGTTTGGTTTTTCAATATCTATTCAATTAACCGAATTATTCGATTATCCGATATTCAATTAAGTGGAATCTACTGTATTGCATTAAGGAATACTGATTTTGTATGGGTTAACTTTATTTTGGGATATATTTGTTGATTTGCCTATTTATATTAGTTAAAATATGGGGACAAGTATCATCTTGAGTTTAAAAAAAATCTAGTTAAATAAAATCAACAATCCTTGTTATAACACTAAACACCACTAATATCTTTATCAATGATATATTAACAAGTCCTACAATTTATTGGAAAATTTGGTTATAACACTAAACACAACATATCTTTATCAATGATATAGCAACAAGTCCTGCAATCAATTGGAAAATTTGGTAGGTATGACTGCAATTGTAAATAAGACTACAGACACTTCTATTACTGCCTTTTCCATTTGCGCCATTGTTCACTGTACAGGAGCGACAGATAGCGTTGATTCGAGAACTGCTGGTTGATGGCAACACTGGAAGTCACCTGGACCAGTATGCGCGCGAGAGACTGGCCTTCCTCAGCACTACAGGCCTGCCGTCAAGGGATAACTCACCCGTCAAGGCGTAAGGCAATATTTAGGCTTTTGACTTTAGTGAATGGGGCATTGACTGTTTGAACTGTAATGTTAGCTCTGTTCTACCATATTTTGATATATTTTTACATTTCAGCTAATTTTCTGATTATTTAAAAGTATGATGCAGAGATTTAATAACACAATTTTGTCATCTGAAGTAAGTTTTGAGTTTGGAAGCTTCAAGGACATAGGAGAGGTCTTGATATCTGTTTATGATAATAATTTGTTAGCTTTTCTTAGTGTGTCTCTTCTTGAAGTTCCTCATGCAGTTTATACTGAAATATTATTCAAGGGTGTGATTTTTCCACGGATTTCCTGGGGTCGTTTCTGAGATTCGCGAAAATTCGTAAAAAATTGGGGAGGTGGTACGCCCGATTTTAAGTAATTAAAGTACTTATTTAAATTCTGTTTTAAGGTTTATAATTGAGTTCTGCACACGATTCGCATTGTCTAAAACAGTTGACAGAATTTTCCTCCCCTCGGACTTCACCTAAATCACACCCTTGATTATTCCTGTCACAGACGCCGAAGTGTAAACAACCAGTCCCAGCACTCTGTACTGGATGATGAGGACATAGACTACTGGGACAAGACAGAGGAGGACCTCATATCACCATGCAACGGGCGCCGGCGCAGCAAGCGGCAGGGAAAGAGGCCCTCCGCACCGCCAGAGGAGGAGATGAACCTCACACCCCCTAAGAGACAGAAAGCATATGTGAGTTTGCTGTTGTGTGTATTGTACCACTCGCTAAATGAGTCAATGGTAAAATTTAAACACATTGCTGTTAAGAAAAAATCAGGTCAGGACGGTATTTATTTGTGAATATCTGTACTAACGAGAGGTATTGTGAGGTCAATTTGGCTTTTGTAAGCCATTAGAACCATGTGCTGTCTAATTAATGTGTAAGAGAATAAGAATAAACAAAGTGGTTTAAAGTTATTAATGTGGAAGATTTTATCTGCCCAGAATATTTAAGTTTTGAGCATTTCTTTTAACAAAATGAATTGATAAGCAAAGAAGTTTGAAATTATTTATATTTGTAAAAGCAAATAGTTGAAACAATTTTCATACAATAAAGAATGACAGAAACAAACTTTCCATACTTATTGAAAACATATATGGGTTAGAATAAAAAGGTCATTCTAGGAATTGTGACCAGTGCTTTCCACATGGTCCCTCGACAGGAGTCTGCGAGCAGTGGACAAATTTACTAATTAGTGTATTTTTTCAGTAAATGCAACTAGCCACTCAAAAGATCAATGTGATGACTTCCTCGAATATTTTGAGAGCTAATTTATGATCCTGTGTCAATTACAAATGTTTCGCTTTACCCTAGTAAATCCCGCCTAAATGCGGAGCGTTGTTGTTTTGGAAAATCAATATTGGTCAATGAGAGCGCACGCTTTGCATGAAGACAGCACTCATGGGCAATCAATACCTGCAGTAAAATCATCAGAGGACAAGTGTTGCAGTTTGTTGGCTTTGTGACCTACGGTGTACACCTCAACGATGAAATCTCGGAAATTTACTTTAAAGACTTTCATAAATTTCATACATAACATGTTCAAAACTTTGATTTGACTCTTAGAGCATTTAAACAAATTATTGTTGAATTCTTTACACACAACTTAAAATGTTTTGTAGAATTCTCAAAAGAATTATTAAATTTGTAAACACGCTTCCAAATTTTAATGTTAACACAACATTTACAAATTCAAGCTTCAAATAAACAGTGCTTCATGTATTTTTTATGTTCCTTGGTCTCAAATGCATAAAAAAATTATGCAGACATACCATGTCATGGGAAAGTGTGGGTGTATTTATTGTCGTGAAAAGCATGAAAATGCATTTGATACTTAAGCTAAATGACGTATGTTTGTGTTTATGAAAATAGAAATTCTTGAGCAGTTTTATCCTCAATATTTACCAGAATTTGCTTTAAAAAATTGATTATCTGGTTATGAATAGCCACAGAAAGTTTGCAGTTATTGATAATGTCCAGTTCATACAGATGTATTGGGGACTCAATTCCTAACCCACCATTGTAGGTCTGCGGCGTCTGAAAAAAATTCCTGTGGAAAGCACTGATTGTGACTTGTATACCGCTACAAAACAACAAACGCAACAGTTGAAAAACATGGATTTTGCAGATTATTTAAATCACAGTTCTATAAAAAAAATCATTAAAGCTTTAAACTGTCACTTACTTTTAGCTTATCATCAGAACTGATAGTCAAAACAAAGTTGTCACATGTTTCACCATTAAATCATTATTTAGTTTAAGTCATTATTGCTTGCTTCATCACATTCCTTTTTGTAATGCATTTTGTATGTTTTTATATTCAACACACATTTACTTAAATATTTTGGGGAATCTTTCTTCCCATGATATAAGGACTTAAAGTAGATGTTAAAATTTACATGGGCAAGTTGAAGACAAATCCTGATGTAAATCCTGGACTATAGATACATTATAGTTTACATTTCAGTAGAAAACAATAGCCCATTGTATCATAATCCAGCGAATACACTTGATATCCTGGGGAGATCTGAAAGGGATCTGATCTGCTTACTAGTAAGACCAGTAAAATTGTGTTTTTAAGGAGAACGAGGTTGTCACGACGACCACCATCACAGTGACATCAGATGGTCGGCCCATAGAGGCCACCACGGAGGTGTCTGTACCCAATGGGGCCGGGGGCAGGAAGAGCATTGGGGGACGTACCTTGAACAAGAGCTTCAGTGAACCCGCCTTGGATAAACACCTTAATGGAGCAGGTAGGCTTCTCATTCTTTAATATTGTGCTATTTTGGATCTTGAGGGAACTAAGTACTTTTTAGCTCGACTATTATATTTAAAATATATATAGTGGAGCTATCCTACTCACCCTGGTGTCGGGGTTAGCGTTAGCGTCTGCGTTAGCGTGCAAATGTTAAAAGTTTTCGTACTACCCAAATTATTTTCATTGTCCCTTGACATATTGCTTTCATATTTTGCATTCTTGTTTACCAACATGACCCCAACCTATAAACAAGAGCAGACAACTCTATCAAACATTTTGTCATAATTATGGCCCCTTTTCCACTTAGAATATGCAGCAAATGTTAAAGTTTTCGTACTACCCCAATTATTTTCATTGTCCCTTGACATATTGCTTTCATATTTTGCATTCTTGTTTACCAACATGATCCCAACCTATAAACAAGAGCAGACAACTCTATCAAGCATTTTGTCATAATTATTGCCCCTTTTATACTTAGAATATGTATATTATTGATAAATCTATGTTAAAGTTTGCATACTACCCCAAATATTTCCTATATCCTTTGACATATTGCTTTTATATTTTGCATACTTGTTTACCAACATGACCCCAACCTATAAACAAGAGCAGACCACTGTATCAAGCATTTTGACATAATTATGGCCCCTTTTACTCTTAGATAATTGAACATTTTGCTTACATTGCCATAACTTCTTTATTTATGATCACATTTTATTATAACCTTGACAAAACAACACTTACCTGAATATTATTCCCCCCCCCCCTACCATTTTTGTTCTCCTTTTTTTATTTTTGAAAGATAGTCTAATAAATGACCACAATTAAAAATTTCCCCATGATGGCTTACGTTATAATGTCAAGCACTCAAATAGTCAAGCGCGCTGTCCTCTGACAGCTCTTGTCTTTTTAATGCCTCCAGCCTGAACACATGTTATTCTCTCGGATGACTATTACTATTGGGTTGGGGGGGGGGGGCTATCTTTTAAAATATTTTAAAATAGAATGTTAGAAACCTTAGAACCTACTTTGGGGATAACTTTCATGTAATGTACTTGATAGGAAAATCGCATTTCTAGATGTAAGTTTTGTTTTTAGGCTTTCCCCATTGTGTAAACGAATTTGCTTTGGGTGAAGCTTTTTCTGCTATAACAAATTAATGTCCTGATTAACAAAATAAACTCTAACCTCTAACTAAAAAGGACATAAGAGAATGTTTAAGAGACAGGTGATGGCACCCACCTATGGCACTCGTATTGGCTGTTTACAGTGTAGATTGTTGCCCTATATTCAGATAGCGAAGCAGACTCTGATGTGGATCCTTGGACACCAATGGCAGACAACCAGAACAGTAATGCTACCAGGGGCGCACCAAGGACACCTAGGTAAGCTCCCTTCTGGTTGTCTGCTACGTTAACTTTACTCAAAGAAATACTATTGGAAGTTTTTGTTCAAATTTAAGTTCAAATGCTTGCCCCATCACCAGTCTCAAAATGGTGTATCTTTTTCCTAAATGACTGCCTTAAGTCCCTAGATTAAAGCCCCCCCCCCCCACCCCCCAAAAAATAAAATTAAAATGAAATCATCATTGAATAAGTAAAAAAGCTAAAAAAAAATCCTTATATATCAGGGGTGTGAGTTGAACCAATATATTGAAACAAAAATCTTTTTTTTCCCAAATTTAAGTCTAAACAATGCAAATTGTACTCCCAATTCCCAACCATTCCCAAAATGGTGAGAAAAAAATTGGGAATATTAAATATACGTATTTTATATAATTTAAAGGTCACCAATCACATAGGATGGGTCAACAAGTCATTAAGCTGCTTTAATATGATTTTCTCTTTACACAATAGAA
The DNA here is from genome assembly GCF_020536995.1 of Dreissena polymorpha. NCBI lineage: Eukaryota > Metazoa > Mollusca > Bivalvia > Myida > Dreissenidae > Dreissena > Dreissena polymorpha. Next base: position 172,520,694 of record NC_068355.1, read on the forward strand.
CAATGATTGTAGTTAAGTTGAAAATATTGCCAAACTGGTTTACAAAATAATGAAGGACACACTTTTTTACTCACATTTTTTTATACATTTACAAATAAAATGTCAATAATATACATATAATTCCAATTTAAAAATAATTGTAAGTCCCCTAGCGGTGAAACCAGAGAGGGACTTATGGTTTGCGCTCTGTGTGTCTGTCAGTCAGTCAGTCTGTCACGCATTTCTGGATCCTGTGAAAACTTAAAAAGTTCTTCATATTTTTTCATGAAACTTTAAACATGGACAGATGGCAATATGGAGATAATGCACGTCATTTCATTTTGTTCCTACACCAAAAATTCTGGTTGCTATGGCAACAAATAGACTAGAAATATTGCTGAAAATGGTGGATCCTGCGATAACTTAAAAAGTTCTTCATATTTTTTCACGAAACATGGATAGATTGCAATTTGGAGATTATGCATGTCATTTCATTTTCTTCCTACGTAAAGAATTCTGGTTGCTATGGCAACAAATAGACTAAAAATATTGCTGAAAATGGTGGAGTGGCACTGGTGGGGGACTTTTATTGCTGGACAATAGTCTTTTTGTATTTAATACTTTATTTTAATGGTTTATTTCTTCCACCTACAACTTACCTCTACCTAAAACTCTCATAAACCACTGAAGGACAAATGAATTTCCCTTAATGATTCCTGGTTCATGTTTGCAGCACTCCAGGCCTTAGGAAGGCTCACTCAGCCAGCCGTGGCTTGAACAGGATCCACTTCTTCATATCAGAAACAGTCATCAGACCCAGGACCTGTGTGCCGGTACGCTTGCACTTGGAATAAGATTTCAGTCACTGATTATCCAATAACATGTGCAACAATGATAATAGTGCAGATAACTATTGACTTTGTGTTTGTTCTCTCTTTAAAGATGAAGTAGGATATTTTTATGTCCCCCACCACTATAGTGGGGTACATATTGTTTTTGCTCTGTCTGTTGGTCGGTTTGTTTGCACAAACTTTAACATTTTGCCATAAATTTTGCATTATATAAGATAGCAACTTCATATTTGGCATGCATGTGTATTTCATGGAGCTTCACATTTTGAGTGGTAAAAGGTCAAGGTCATCCTTCAAGGTCAAAGGTTAAAAAAAACAAATCCAAGGGAAGTAATAAGCTTTAAAGGGAGATAATTATCTGAACCTGCCAAATGATTTTAAAAAAATCAAAGCGGCGCAGAAGGGGACATAGTGTTGCTGACAAACACTTTTCTTGTTGTTTGTAGTTTTGAAAGTTCCTGATGAAAGAAGTGTCTGATGCTGATGGTTATTATATCTCAATTATATTTCATAAATACTAACTAAGCATATTACTATAATTTATATGATTGTGTTTTCCTAATTTGAATTATTATAAAGAGTTATATTTAACTTTTAGGGTGCATTGCAGTTTTTCCGAAAATTGCATGGAAATGGCCTGATGTGTCAATAATTGGTGGAAAAAAAATCCCTGTTTGGTCCATGTTGGCAATATATTTTTTCGGCAAATTTGCTATTTTATCAATTAAAAAAAATCCCAATTTGACCAGACTCCTTTTCCAAAATGGCTAGGAACACCACTGTAGTAATTTTTTAACAATTTACATCAAAACATGATGCAGATTTTTATTTGTAATTTTCATTGTGATTCGTTAACATTTGACATCAGAACAAATGGTAGATTATTTACCAATAATAATGTTTTTCTTTTCCTGACAGTGTGGAAAAAGAATTGGTTTTGGAAGAATGGCCATGAAGTGTAAAGGTATGAAATTGTTGTTTCTAGTTGAGTATAAGGCTATTAGTGCTGCAACAATACGCCAAAAACCGTATTGCAATATATTGTCAGTTCAAAAACCTGTATTGCAATATATCGCAATATATTGCTAACTTGTACCAAAATTATAACTTGCCAATTACCCGATAATCCCGTATATTCCAGTTTTAAAGCAAATTCTGGTAAATATTTACTATAAATGTGCTCAAGAATAACAAGAAACGCAAACATTTGCAAATTTTCTTAAGTATAAAATACATTTTGGCATTTGTTACTATTTAAAGATGTGATGAAATAACGTCCAACCGGGGCGTTTTTTCCCACTGAACACGCGTAATTCACCTGACGTGATGTTCCCATTTTTATACAACACAAAATACACCGATACTTTCCATGCGACGTTCTACACGTCTGTATAATTTTCGCGCGCTTTTTATTCAGACAAAGGATAAAGCCCTTTTTATGATGCTAGAATTTTTTATTGTCGCATTAGCATAAAAATTTGGAAGCGTATTTCCGAAATTCGGATTACAAATTTAATAATGCTCAATTCAGAATCGAACGAAACATTTACAGCTGTTCGCAATTAATTCAACGATAATCTGTTCAAAAGCATCAAACTAATGCTCCGATGTAACAACGCTACTCCGTATAATACACTTTCAGAATGTTATTTTAACGAAAAAAATTATTTACACTGCTTTGTTTTGTTTACCTTGTTATCATTATTTCGGATGGCTTTTCTGGACGAAATGTGAATGAATTTTGTAAAATTTTTGTACCGGTATGATGAAAATTGTATCGCAATACAATATGAAGATTGCGTATTGCGATATATACTGATATACCGGTATATTGTTGCAGCACTAAAGGCTATGTTAGACTTAGGCAGTGGATAAAAGGCATATCTGAGTGAACTAAGCATGGAAAATGTAAAAATAAAAATTTTCAAAAATTATTGAAGGGAAAAATGGGCAACATTCACTGTATCAAGAGATATGAATGTGTACATAATTAAAAGTAAATATTGTTTATAAACATTTCTTTCTTATTTCCAAATGAACAATATGATCTAAGTGTTAAAATACAGTAATTGATAATAACACCTGTAAAGAGTGTGAATAGTGAACGCATTAAATCGTCAATCTTTGCTTGAAAATCCCCAAGTCATTAGCATCACTGTCTGTCTTGCATAAAGAAGTTGAAGTGAACTTTGTGCTAGGGCAAATTTTTGGAGACTACATGGAAATATGGGTGTCAACAAAATCAGTGTTGTTTGACTGAATTGGATTAGTTGAAGATTTGGGAGGACGAAAAGAACAACATGCATAACAATTTAAATGGTACCAGTGTTAATGTTAATTGTTTTAAAGGAAATTTAAGGTCCATACAGATTTATGATTTTTAAGTGAAATCGATTACATAAGTACTATATTTATGCTATGATTGATATATCATCTTTCATGTGAACCATAATTATGTACACATTTATAGATTGTATTTCTTTAAATATTTTTAAACACAAGATTAACACATGTAAATCAGAAATTTCTCTGGTATTTTCAAACCTTTACAGTCAAAGAAATGATTCCCAATCCTGTCTTCTATTTACCAGAGTGCAGGTCGATGTGCCACCCAGAGTGCAAGGACAATCTTCCCCTGCCCTGCATCTCTGCCCCACCCACCCCTGGAGGCACAGGAAAGACACAGTCGGTTAGTAGTAAAAGTGATAATTATTATCCCCCGCCATAGGCTGAGGGATATTGTTTTGGCGTTGTCCGTCCGGCACTTTTGTGTCCGGAGCCATATCTTGGAAGTGCTTTGACGGATTTCATTGAAACTTGGTATTAGTATATATATTGATAAGAGAATGATGCACGTTGGCGTTTTCCATCCATCCAGAAAACTACTGTGTCCAGAAGCAGGGCCCTCAATCTGTCAAATCCACGGCCGAAATTCGGCCGCATTCCCCCCCCCCACCCCACCCCCTGAAAAGTATACTTTTTTCCCTTTTTTAGGGGAAAAATTCCCCCTAAAAAAAAATAAAAAATAAAAAAATATAGATGTGTCTCATGATTATTATATCTCAATTCTATTTTAATTTAATCTTTTCAAACATACTTATTATGAAAAAAGCAATGAATATAGTGGAAACATGTACAAATGTTATAATTAGAGAGTAAGTAAAAAAATCCCCCCAAAAGGGAAACACCGCGAAAATTCCCCCTGCTATGGGTAGCGACCCGCTTCCCCTAAAATGGATTGAGGGCTCTGAGAAGTATAATGGCGGGGGATATCAATTCAACGAATTTGCTTGTTGTGTATTTACCTCGCTGATTTGCCTGAATATGGTGTCTTAGATTAGTTAAACTATTGAGTATCAGCCTCCATTGATTTTTTGCATCTTGTTTGTGCCATAAATGGGCATCTTCACAAAATGCATACCAGCAATCAATCTATACATATAAAAAAGAGTAAAAGATAACAAATGAAATCCCTTTCATTAAAGGTGTGCAATAAAACTTAAAATGGTTTGTATTTGCTTCAATGAGGTTTTATAAATATCCATCAACAGTTATTATTATGCTGAGGGCGGAGGGATATAGAATTGGCTTGTCCATCTGTCACAAAATTCATTTTTGTCTGGTGGAATATCAATTCAACTAATTTGTTTGTTTGATTCTAGCTTCTCTATTACATGATACATTTTTTCACATTTTTTTAACATATGACACATTCCTCAAATTCTTTGTTTGCAAATATTGTGTAAGTTTAGTTTTTTAAATGCTTCAACTTTAGCGGTTCCAGGAAGTAATGTACATAATTTTCATAAGGACTGTATGAAAGTATATAAAAAGAGTTGTGCTGTAGGACATATAGAATTTCCGGATGCTGCTTTAATGGAAACTACCTTTATGTTGTGTATATGTAAAGTTTTTGATGTTGTATTACCCTATTTTTGACAGGGTGTGCTAGCTGACTATTGTAGAGATGAGTCACCCATGATTCCAGGCATTGTGGTTAGTAACTATATGTTTTATCACATTTACTTTGATGCCTGCAGTTTTTTATGGTGTTGACATATTTTGAAGAGTTTTATCAATCCTATTTTGTCATCAGGAGAAAAATGCAAACATTAATAGTTGTACAGCAATATATGCAATTAGCAATAGTCGGGAACCTTACCAGATTACATATTACATTACCAGCACTGTTTTTCCTATTCTGTAAATAAACCATTGGTTGATAAATTTGTGAAAAATGAGCTGCAAACATTTCAAGAATGTTAAACAAGCAAAGCCAGTAGTATAAGGAGGAAACAAAACATCAAAATCTGAATGAAAAACTGTTATTTTAACATGTCTTTGAATTTTGAAAAGGCTGTTTTTATACAGTTTTGAGCCCAACATGTCCCTTTTTCACTGTTATCAAAAGCAATTTTTCTAAACTATCCTGTCATTCAAGAAATGTGAATTGTGGGTGTCAAAATTAAGAATGTTGGTCGACAGCCATCTCAAAGAACCAAAGAAAGCTCTGATAAGATGGCAGAGTCAGGGGTTTTTTTAGAAAAAGGGGAAGACGCTGGACGCTGGGTAAAAGGGGAAAATGGAGCGCGAAAGAGACATATTTGGGGAAAAAATAAAAACTGTTCATTTCAATGTCTATAAATCACCTACAGTCTTCAGGGTTTTTTTTAGAAAAAGAGGCATGTCTCTGACCTTTTTGTTCTTAAACACATGAACAAGTATGATATTAAAGTCAAAGTCCTAAATAAAGTTGCAGGTGTAGATCTAATAATGGGAAATGTTTTCAACTGGGGCCGGGGAACGATGTCAATTTCATGATGAATGGGTTGACGATCTAGATCTGTTACAGTATTGGAAGGGAAAGGTGCGGCAGCTGCCGATTGTCTACTTTCACTTTCACAATAATCCGACAGTATTAATCGATGATGATTACATGTACCTCCGAATCCTGCTGGGTTTCAACGGTTTTTGATGATTCATTCTTAAAAAATGCGTCAACGCAATTAATATTTTCCGAGTCCGAACGTTTTATTTTGTTCGTGTATGAACGCCAATTGTGAGACTTTATTCTGTTTTAACGTATCTACCTTGGCTTTCACATAACCCGGATGAAAATTTGACTGGTTTCCGGTAATTAATTGACGAAACACCCTTCTCGTGCAAGACCGGAATCCAGTAAAATAGTCATATGATTAATACGATTAGTTGCCCGGTTTCAATGACGTAATTTAAGAGCTATATATAGAATCACTGGGATTCCCATATTTGAGTGTTCGTCGGGAGAGAGAGAGAGAGAGAGCGAGATCGTTTTACATGGTACAAATTGGATAAGTGTCGACTTCCCAAAAGAAAAAAAACATTTCTTTGAGGGTAAAATATTATATTTTGGTGAAAAATTATATTTTTGGAGGGGAAATGGTATTTTTAGGGGGAAAATTCTGGTAGGGGAAGACGCCGAATATCGGCGTCACTTTCTTAGTAAAAAAAACCCCTGAGAGTTAGTCTGTAATTAAATTTAGTAGAACACATTCTCAGAAAGGATAACTTGTGTAGTTGCAAGTAAACCCAAGCTGAGCCATATTAGTACTAACAATAACAGTAACAAGTTTGTAAGGCTTCAACCTTGACCAAATGTCTATTTGTGCATTGCAGATCCACTGTGTGAATGAGATCGAGGCCAGAGGTTTGCATGAGGTTGGAATCTACCGAGTACCTGGGTTAGTAAAAGCAAAGTGAATTCTCCTTCTTTTCTTGTAAAATGTTTTAACACATTTTTAAAATTGCAGTGGTGAAAGTTTTCCGGGTTAAACCGGAATTCCGGTATTTGGATCGCCGCGGAGGCCATTTTTCCAAATCGCGTAAATCCGTTGAGAAAATTTAAGGGCAGTGGGGAGGGGGTAGGCACCCTATTGATAGCAGACGCCAATTCAAGTAACTAAAAGAAAAAACATGAAATGTCAGGGCCCTCAATCTATCAAATCTGCCGCCGAATTTCGGTGGCAATCCCCCACCTGAAAAGTATACTTTTTTCCCCTTTTGGGGGTAAAAATTCCCCCTAAAAAAAAAAAAAAAAATTTTATTTTTTTTTTTTTTTTTAATAGAAAGATGTGTCTCATCTCATGATTATTATATCTCAATTCTATTTCAATTTAATCTTTTCACACATACTAAATTATGAAAAATGCAATGAATTTAGTGCAAACATTTACAAATGTAATAATGAGAGAGTAAGTAAAAAAATCCCCCAAAAAGGGAAACGCCGCGAAAATTCCCACTCCTAAGGGCTGCGGACCCCTTCCCCCAAAGTAGTGTGAGGGCCCTGAATGTATTCTTATAATCAAGATCTGCAGTTTGTAAAGTTTACAGTTGTCGGACTGCGAGATGTTTGGTTCGATACCACATTGTCAGAATTGGAATTACCATAAAGCTATAAATAGAAATCGCACATATATTTTTATAATCAACCAATCATTACAGCGCTTTAGATTTGTTTACTGTGTTTACTTTAATTCTTACGCGCAACACGTCTGACCTCTTTGCAATCCGAAACACACTTCTGATTTTTTATGTTAACGCGAGGTGATCTTATTACATTCTAGCGTCAAATAAACCATCCTTAAGTATTTTATGTTTACCCTTTGTTCCAAAAAAGCGCGCGAAATTTATGCTGCAATTTACAACGTCACGCCATACACATGGAAAGCGTGCGTGTATTGATTTTTTGGATAAAAACTTTTTAGCGCAGAGAACATTGAGATATGCTGATTTCGGTAAAAAAAAAACTTGTTTTTTTTTAAACAAAATTATACCGCGAATAATTTGTCATTGTTATTTCCTTCAAATTAATTTGAAATGAAATACGCCGTATCTTTATCGTTGTGGTCTTTTAGTTGAGTCATTATTGCACTGTATACTGATTGAAGGGAACATCAGGGAAAAAACTGAATTTAGTTTTAGGCATTATGAAAATACGGTTAGGCTTAGCACGTCTACTGACCTATTGTTTATTCTGCGGTGTTATGACAAAAGGGATTAACATGTGTGGATACATCTCTGCCACTTTGTTCCATATTTACCGGTAATATATGGTTTTAATGCCATTCTTAATAAATCAATACATTCTTATAAATATAATGTAGAAAATAAGATTGTCTTTTGAAGTAGCATGAGAAGTACTTTTAACTACTTGAAACGGCTTCTAATTGGTTAAATGTCTGGAGCTTTATCGGGCTTCGACCCCTGTGCCCCGCTTTCAGGGCTTTAACCTTAACCCACTGGGGGCCTTAGCAGCCCCCTGGAACTCAGCAAAATTTTCCGGTTTTCAGACATTTTCAACTTTCACCCATGAAATTGTGCTTAACCAAAATTGTGGTTACTTTGCTATTGAAATGGTTCTCTGATTTCAGGTCTGAAAGACAAGTGAAAGAACTGAAGGAAAAGTTTTTCAGAGGAAAAGGAATGCCCAATTTGGTTTGTGTTGATGTGTTAATGTTTGTATTTAGGACCTTAATTTTGAAGACATTTACAACAAGAATAACATTACACCGAAAAAAATGTTTTTACTGCAAAGATTATTTTAATGTTATCATATAGCACCTGCTGCAAAAGCAGTTTTTATGCAAAATAAAATGAATTCACTACACTCAGCCTCACAGTAATGGAAATGGGCAGTTTTTTTCAAGCACGAATGAATTGCCATATAATTAGACCAGGGATTTCCGTAGATTTTGAAACCCAGGAAATAAAGTACACAAGATCTCAAAATAATGAGGGGTCAAAATACAAATAATAATGGTCAAAATGCTGAAGTAACTTGAAATGTTCCTAAATGCATGTTTAAGGTTTTGGCATTTCTTATTAATCATAATAATTAATAAAAACATTTTCATAAAAGCTTTATTATTTCCATAAATGATCATTTCTGGTCCGTTTTTTCAAGTTCGATTGTGGACAAAAATGTCTCAAAATGATTCAATGCTAATTTTTTGCAGGAATCAAAAATGAAAGCATTGCAACTTGCTTGCATCAAAATGCAGGAATCTGCTTCAATTGAAATCCCTGTTAGACATATAGTTGATTCAAAAAAAAAAGTCATGATTGCATATGCATGCAACTGAGAATCTGAACAAGCTCATTGAACAATTTACCAATCCCAATGCAAAGTGTATAGGGTTGTGCAAGTTTTGATTTCTGCTTTATATTTGCTAAGCCATTGCTGTTCCCTTGTAGTCCAGTATAGACGACATCCATGTGATCTGTGGTTGCCTGAAGGACTTCCTCAGGGGTCTTAAAGAGCCCCTTGTCACCTTCAAACTGTGGAACATGTTTGTCAAAGCAGCAGGTACGTAGTCACCTTCAAACTTTGAAACATGTGCGTCAAGGCAGCAGGTACGTAGCTGGGGACCGTTTCAATATACATCGTAATACACCTTTACGATACAGGGCCCTCAAAAATTCCCCCTCAAAAAATAATTTTTTATTTATTTTTTTATTTTGTTGATTGATAGATGTCTCATGATTACTATATCTCAATTCTATTTTAATCTCGTCATACTAAACATACTAAATTATGAAATAAGCAATGAATATAGTGCAAACATGTACAAATGTAATAATTAGAGAGTAAGTTAAAAATCCCCCAAAAAGGGAAACGCCGCGAAAATTCCCCCTGCTATGGGTAGCGACCCGCTTTCCCTAAAATGGATTGAGGGCCCTGCGATACGATACATTTTTCGAAGATGCATTATTGCTAAGGTCCATATTATATGTTTATACATTTTCAATACTTATTACTTACATAGGCATCTCTAGCGCCGTATCATATATGACAAGCATAGCGGGCTAGTACATCTTCTTATAAAGATTACAAAATTCTCTCGTAAGTTAACATTGTCATACGATCTTTGATTAAACGGCCCCCAGGCCACTAATGCTACAGATGAATATTAAGTCATGTCGAAGGTATCCTTCTATTTATCTGCCTGCTCTATCAGAAATTCTGAATAAATTATACAGCGGTAAGAAACTTACCTTTTTTAGCTCGACTGTTTAGGAGAAAACCCGAGGTATTGTCATAGCAAGCTCGTCGTGTCGTGCTGTCCGTCGTAGGTGTCATGCTAAAACCTTAACGTTGGCTCTAAAATCGAAGGTCTTCCACCTACAACTTTGAAACTTCATATGTAGATGCACCTTGATGAGTTCTACACGCCACACCCATTGTTTGGTCACTAGGTCACTGTGACCTCTAAAAAAAATTAATTTTGACAAGCTTTCATTTATTCAAAACTGCACCAGCAGCCGAGCGTTGGCACCTGTTATGCGGTGCTCTTGTTAACAAAAGGTGTCCACCTTTATATTACAATATATTTTGTTTAGAGGACATGCTAGGTTTCTCTAGGGACAATTTCCATATGTAAAGTAAAATAGGCTTGCGAGTCTTTGCTGTTAAGCTTGTATTATAATTAAGAAATAAATCCAACTTCAAGTGCTACCATTAGATACCTTTATAAAGATAACAGTGATATAGTATGATTAACAAAGACTGAGTGAGTTATTTTGAATCAAGAAGGAATTGTTATTTGGGCAAATAAATTGCAAATTAAAATATGTCATCAGTGTAAAGTGTAGATGTGCAACATACATGTAGATCTCATGCTGATTGATCCACACAATCATAATGTATTTGCCATTAATCATATGTGGCAAAAAATGTTCATGGGTATAAGTCACGGTTGTGAAACATCTAGCTTACAGATGAGCTTATAAGGGACAACACTTTCCTCCTAAACTGGGGTTTGGTTTTGAAAAGACCTTTTGAAGAAATGTTCTATAAAAGCCGAAAGTGTGTGCATTTATGCAGATGCACTAAGCCGAGTTTGCCCAGAACGGGCTCCCATGTACATGTATGGTTGTGTGTGTTACAGAGAACCGTGACAAGGCGATGTCCCAGTGTGAGCTGTACCAGGGCCTGAGTGAGCTGCCCAGGGCTAACAGGGACACCATTGCTTTCCTCATGCTGCATCTGCTCAGGTGGGGGCCTCACCAGTTAATATTTGCGCACAAATTGTGTTTAGGCAGATTGTGTCGTCCAAGACTCGTAGGTTTTACATCTATGGGTCCAAGAGAAAAAGTATGGGTACCATCAATGAGCAGAAGAAAAACATTGTGGATCAGGGTATTTCAACATTTTAATGACATCACATGGCTATCTAGTCGCAATTTAACAGGAAACTTTAAACGGCAACTCATCAGTTTTATGACTAGATTATTTTCAAGATTGAAACAGGCCATTGTACATCACATTCATGCGTGTGTAGTGCGACAAACAATAACTCCACTTAACCATTATAATTGATGAGCAGTTTTTATTCATCATTCCAATTAAAATCCCAGGTTTTCCCCGAGGAAAATTACATGATTTTTTATTTTCGCATGTTTTAAATGAAATGCATGAGGATTGATAATTTGTTGCTAGAAAATTACAAAATTGTTAGAAAAATATAGTGCTATGCAACCCATGCCCCGTATCATAATGACGCTTCCTATTGTTGAATACAAAATAAAGCTTTCCAATGACCCGGATTGTCGATTGCGCAATAGTAAAATTGCGGCCATTTTTTGGTAGATTTGCAAGTTTTTTGGTCTTAAATTCTTTTTTCTCCGTCGCAAAATATTTTCCAGTATCATAATTTATACACTTAGGATTGTTTGTGCGCGGGACGCATATATGGCAAATGTTTGCGTCCCCTGCGATTTCTATGCTTAAAGGACGCAGACCTAAAATTATCCCTGCATGATTAGTCTGTGCAGACTGCACTGGCTAATCTGGAATAGGCCTTAACGCACATGCATTAAGCCCAGTTTTCTCAGGTTTGGGGGCGTCATCAGGTGTTATCTGGGAATAGTTGTGTCTGGTCTTTAGAGGTGTCCTGTTACCTTCTTTTGTAATTCTGAGGTGGAAATGTTTAATTCAAATAATGCTCATATTTAACATGGATCAGCTTAGTTGTGTTATCAGTAGAGTGGTTTGGAGGTAATGAGCTTGATTAAGTGTAGTCTATCATTAACTTTTTTTACAGCAAGACCGTCGGACCAGCTCCTCTTAAAATGTACTAGCCAGAACCTTATGTCTACTAGACCATAAATGACATAGCAAATTAACACAATTGTGTCATATAACTGTTTAATCAGGATTTATCAGTAAATAATCAGAAAACACCAGATTTTTTTTGATGCATTGAGGAAAACAATAAAAAAACACTTTTTTTTGCTTTTCTTCGTCAAATTCAAGCCATGGGAACTGACTCGATTTTCCATCTAGGATAAAATCGACCTTTTCGTGTTTTTCATATTTACGTTTTGGTCAGTTTAAGCGTCAGATTCTTTTTTATTAACTGATTTGTCGGACGAAAATACGAACTTGAACAAAGCCATTCTTTAAATTACATTCTCTTGTCTGCTACACAAAAATGTTTACATTGACGATACCGATTTTGATAGAAGTCGTAAAATCATGCTCTACAGTTTAACGACACTGCAGAAAATCATTCATGACAAATTGACCAATGGAAACAAGCAATTTCTGCAGGAAGCTCACCTTTGCGTTTAAAATAGTGATGAATCATGTGAATGCTCCGCATTTATTTAAATACACTAGTTTTGTTTTAATGTAAATAACGGATACGAGAGCAATTTTACACATTAAAAATAAAGGTTTTCACAGCAGTTAGTTATAGTTATATGAATCTGTATAGATTTTTTTATGTACGACCAGTCGGACAAGCTACCCGCAGTTTTACTAGCCTGACCACCGATCTTACTAGACAATGTCTGTCGGACGTGCCTTAGTGTCGAACCCTGCTATCATGTGTATAGAGTTGTTCACTGCCCTGACTTACCTGAATGAATTATCTGAGAAAAAACAATAAGAATTCTTCTTTGACAATAAATGATGTATGTTTCATTAGATACTTCATTTAACTGTTGGATGTTAAATTATTACTGGAAAGATCTGCTGAAAAATCAGTTTTGCTCTTATGGCTTCTTGAAACACTTTAAATCGAATTAGTTTATTTGTCCTGGAAAGAAACTCTGTAATTTTGTGTTACCTTTTTTGACAAAATAGAAAACTTTCCATCTTCCAATTTCAGGGTCTCTCAGACCGCAGACTGCAAGATGCCAGCCAACAACCTGTCGCGAGTGTTTGGCCCCACCCTGGTGGGTCACTCCTGTCCTGAGCCTGAACCCGCTCAGCTGATCAGTGAGACCAAGTACCAGGCAATGGTCAGTTGGGGCCTTTATTTTGTTGGCACATTTTGTATTATCTCTCTTGACCGATTTGAAGATTTTGTTTAAAGCATGGGCAGTTTGAAACAAGGTAAACTTGAGCTTAATGATGAAAAATGTCATGCAGAAGAATAAAAAAACTTGCATTCATAATAAAAATATTTCTGTAAAAACTCAAGTCTTATTCTATCAATCACTAACTTCAAATTACAGTGCAAATTAAGGTCTCAGATTCTTGCAAATGCTTACCATATAAATCCAACCAGTAATCTAAGGTACCAATCTTCGAAATATTTTCGGTCTGTTGAGCACATACATCGTACAAACATTTATCAATACCATTAATGATGTTCAACTTTGTTGATATTTTAATTAAAACGTAATTCTCACCTAAAAATGATACAATACAAGTACAGATATTGTTTTGCCCAGTTTTAGCACCAGCAGTGTTTAATAAGTATATTTTATAACTATTAGTCTTGTCATTTAAAAAACTTAATTGTGTATATAACACCTACTCAATTTTTAGCTCATCTATTTTTTGAAAAAAAATTATGAGCTATTGTCATCACCTTGGCGTCGGCGTTGGCGTTGGCGTTGGCGTTGGCGTTGGCGTTGGCGTCGGCGTCCGGTTAAGTTTTGCGTTTAGGTCCACTTTTCTCAGAAAGTATCAATGCTATTGCATTCAAACTTGGTACACTTACTTACTATCATGAGGGGACTAGGCAGGCAAAGTTAGATAACTCTGGCGTGCATTTTGACAGAATTATGTGCCCTTTTTGTACTTAAAAAATTGCAAATTTTGGTTAAGTTTTGCGTTTAGTTCCACTTTTCTCAGTAAGTATCAATGCTATTGCATTCAAACTTGGTACACTTACTTACTATCATGAGGGGACTGGGCAGGCAAAGTTAGATAACTCTGGCATGCATTTTGACAGAATTATGTGCCCTTTTTATACTTAGAAAATTGACAATTTTGGTTAAGTTTTGTGTTTAGGTCCATTTTATTCCTTAAGCATCAAAGCTATTGCTTTCATACTTGCAACACTTACTAACTATCATAAGGGGACTGTGCAGGCAAAGTAATGTAACTCTGACTGGCATTTTGACAGAATTATGTGCCCTTTTTATACTTAGAAAATTGAAAATTTGATTAAGTTTTGTGTTTAGGTCCACTTTATTCCTACAGTATCAAAGCTATTGCTTTCATACTTGCAAGATTTATGAACTATCATAAGGGGACGGTGCAGGCAAAGTTATGTAACTCTGACTGGCATTTGGACGGAATTATGGGCCCTTTATACTTAGAAAATTGAAAATTTGGTTAAGATTTATGTTTTGGTCACTTTACCCCTAAAGTATCATAGATATTGCTTTCATACTTGGAACACTCACAAACTATCATAAGGGTACAGTAAAAGGACAAGTTGCATAACTCTGGTTGTCATTGTTACGGAATTATGGCCCTTTTTTGACTTAGTAACTTTTAATATATGGTTAAATTTTGTGTTTCGATCCACTCGAAGTATCAAGGCTATTGCTTTCAAACTTCAAATACTTACATGCTATCATGAGGTTACTGTACCTGGCAACTTGAATTTTACTTTGACCTTTGAATGACCTTGACTCTCAAGGTCAAATTATTAAATTTTGCTAAAATTGCCATAACTTCTTTATTTATGATTAGATTTGATTGATACTTTGATGAAACTACTCTTACCTGACATACCACAATAGACTTCACCCAAACCATCCCCCGTGCCCTCCCCCCCCTCCCCCCCCTCCCCCCCCCCCTAATTTTTTTTTTTTTTTTTTTTTTTTATAAGATCATCTCACAAATGACCACCACACCCCTCACACTATACCCCCACCCCACCCCCCCCCACCCCCCCCCCCCAAATTTTTTTTTTGATTTTTTTTTTTTTTTTTTTTTTTTTTTTAAGATCATCTCACAAATTATCACCACACCCTCACACTATACCCCCCCCCCCCCCCCGATTTTTTTTTTTTTTTTTTTTTTTTTCGCTTTTTTGGAAGATAATGTAATAAATGTCCACAACCCCACACTATACACCCCTCTTCACTCCACTCCTCCCTCCTTTGTGATTGAAAATGAGAGTCCCTTCACCTTTAAAAAGAAAATAGATGAGCGGTCTGCACCCGCAAGGCGGTGCTCTTGTTTAGATTTTGTTTTAAAAAATTGGGACTATTTATTTGTTATAAAACTCTTTCAAAGGTTGGTTTCGTTCAAGAATTGGTTCCCTATGGCTAGTTTACAATGTATAAGGTCCCAAATTCTTTTGTATGCATGGCACATCAACCCAATCCAATACTTGACCAAGTGTACAAGTGTGACAGAAGTCTGTTGTTTCCAGGTGATGGATCGGCTGTTTGAGATCCCAGAGGACTACTGGATCAACTTCATCAGTGACGATAATGAGAACATGTATGGGACCAATGTTCAGACACCAGAACCATCACGAGCCCAATGTATGTGGTCACGCCTTTATCAGCTTAATGCTTAATGTATACATTTTTTGTGTGTGTACTTAAACAATTTATTATAAACTAGTTTGTTTGATAAAAAAAGGTGTCTTACAAACTGATTTAACCCTGAAGATCTTTTTAAAATAAACTAACCTTATGTTTGAAGAATGAGAAAATGCTGCTGGCAAATTTATATGAAAAGATGTTTATGGTCAAACCTTCACTTTTTGTGTTTGTTGAATGCTGTGTATTTTTGATGAAGTTATCAATAGAAGTATCTCTCTATCCGCCAATCAATTGATTATGTCATGAGTCTTTTCAAAATTACTCATTTGTTTGTCTGACTGTGTAAAGCCATAGGCGTACACCATGGGTCCTAGTGAGTCCCCAATTGCCCTGCTTTCACAGCCCTTTCCCTGGTTGTTTCAGTGCTGGAGAGCCGCCTGGGCCCAGTGCACACGCCTGCCTCCTATGAAAAGAGTCGTACCTGGACCACCAGGAACACATTCACTCCCAAGTAAGCACAGTTTTGCTATGTTGTAATGTCAACCAAGTTTTTATGTCCCCACCACTATAGTGGGGGACATATTGTTTTTGCCCTGTCTGTTGGTTTGTTGCTTTGTGTGTTTGCATCAAACTTTAACATTTGCCATAACTTGCGCAATATTGAAGATAGCAACTTCATATTTGGCATGCATGTGTATCTCAAGGAGCTGCACATTTTGAGTGGTGAATGGTCAAGGTCATCTTTCAAGGTCAAATATATGGATAACAATCGCTTATTTAATATACACTTTTGCCATATTGAAGATAGCAACTTGATATTTGGCATGCATGATTATCTCATGGAGCTGCACATTTTAACAGATGAAAGGTCAAGGTCATCCTTCAAGGTCAAAGGTCAAATATATGGCTTCAAAGCAGGGCAGTAGGGGACATTGTGTTTCTGACAAACACATCTCTTGTTGTTGTTTTTTTAAGAACTAGTTTAGTTATTGTCTAGGGCTAAGGTAAGTGCCATTTGTGTTTTTATCCACCGGTAAATATCTTTATATATAATTGTTTTAATCTGACAACAAACAGACATCATTTGTTTACTACACAGTTTCCTTTGCATATGTGTGTTGATCACCATGAAAAATCTGTGTGCACTGTGACCAAAGCTTTGTGCCAATTAATGGTGAAATAATACACAGAATTTTGGAACCTTTCTTTGTTTGTGATAAAAACTATAATAATTGTAATTTGTATAGACGAGCTAAATATTTTTTTATTTTATTTTACTTTGAGTTTTAGTGGTGGAAAGACAGCCATTGCAATCAGACAGCATGTTGAGAAAATAATAATGTATGCAATGGCACATCTGAAATTTCTCCTATAGTCTGAATGTCAACTGCCTCTCAGTTGCAGCTTTTTTTAAATGCCAAACATAATGCGTGGAGGAGCTTACTTTCTGACTAATGATGTTTTATTGTCTTGTTTCAGAGATACACCAAAGTATTACATATTTTACTCTTTACAAATACATATATACGTTTCTTTTCTATCATTACATTATGTAGGAACGAAATAAAACAGACAGAATGATTTCTGGTGTACATGTTTTATTATGTATATTACAGTCTTTGAAAATTCACATTTCAGAATTACTAGGCGGGCTTGTTACCTGACAATATTTACCAGCTCAAAACAATTTTTACTAATCCACAATTATAAGAAAAAAATAATTAACTTGCAACTACATTTAACTTAAGTTAATTATTAAAGAAGTGAATTCACATCAGATTTCAGGGCTCTGACTGGCTCAAAATTTCCTTTGGCCAAATTTCCCTTACAACAAAGAAATTCTTCAGATTTGATCTGTTTTACAGGGTTTTTTTGAAGAAAAAGTTGTAGCCACATGGAAAAAAATTTAGCCAAATTTTCTAATTTGTAGCCATTTGCTAATTTGGCGAATGGCAGAGCAGGCCCTGAGATTTGGCACTGTATCAAACTGAAATGTTTGTTGATATATGGCAAAGTAAGTGGAAGTTTGTGTCTGATTTAAAAAGTGATTGGGCTTAAATTTAATTTCAGTCCTTCATTTATGTAAAAAAAAATATAATCATGTGTAACTTCTCTGCAGTTTTGCTAGGCTTAATTGTTAGCCAAAGATAATTTGTACCTTCTATGCAATTGGTTTAGATTTTATTGATCAGAAAATTGAAGACATGTTATGCATCAAGAATTAATTAGATACATGATTGGTCCATTTTAACAAAATTTCTAATGGACTCTACAAAGGAAGTATTTAGTGACCAAATGTAATACTTAGAAATCATTCTGTCTATGAAACAAATTATTTTGTTTCTCTGTACCTTTTCTTGGAAACTGTTAAAGCATGCACATGTTAATCATTTTTTTGTATCTAAGTACTTTAAATACGTAATGACTTTGATGAATTGTTTTTAAATTGAAATTAAGTGTATTTTGTTATATTTCATGTATAAAAGCTAGTTGGTATATGCTTTTTTGTTTGCAATGTATCATAACAAATATAATTTTATATTCATATATATTCTTTTCTTCAAATTCTTGTAAGTAAAGGTGCATGATAATTTGGCTGTTGAATAACACGTTGCATTCTCATTATATGACTGGAACTAAAAAGATGTAAATATCAGGGTTTTAAATAACACATTTTTAACACATGTATGTGTAAAAAGTATTCTAAATCTTATCGACAATTTTCAACAAAAACAAGTATTAAATGGTTTATGCTAAATGTGCTCTGATTTAAGTCTTTATCCAGATGATTTATAGTTGGTAGATACACAAGTCCATTTTTGAAAGCAGAACTGTTGTATCTGCAATCTTAAAAGGAACAAGTTTTGAACATGCTTTCCAAGATATAGAAGTTTTATTATTTGACTCAAATCCTGATTTTGGAGACTTAATTCTTAGCCATGTTTTCAAACATGGAGTGCTGCTATAATTTAGTCAAATACTGAAAGTCGATAAAATTTTTAATTGGCCTTTCTCATAAAATTGGCAAAGCTTACTCATGTTATGTATGTTAACACCACACTGACCAGAAAAGCATGGTCATAGACTAGCATGTCATTAAAACATCATACTTTACCTGCTTTTGTAGATGGCAATTCACATTTAACTGACTTAAACTGAACCTTTTTTATAAAAATGTAACCATTTATCATGTATTGGTACTAGCAGTCCAGTTTATTTTGTGTCCTGAACTTGGTTATCAAGTGTGTGGTGCTGGCAATGTACTCGAAGCTTGAGGTGCAATCCTAGTCCTAACTTACACACCCTTGTAGCGGGTGTACCTCAGTCTAAACCTTGATCTTATTTCTGCTCCTCAGAGAAGGAAAACATAAGCTAATGCCTCCTTTGAAAGCATTAAAGCGGTCAATGAGTGAAACTTCCATTTAGAGGTAGAGTGGATATTAATGTCTTTTTGTGTGTAGTCCATAGTCTGAATATGAGCTGCTAAATTTCTTCTACATTGAAGTGTTGTATCAACAATTGATTGACATTATACATATGTAATTGAAATGTATAAGAATTGGTTGTCACTGGTACATCACTGAATTTAATGGGTCTGTTTCAGCCATTTACTACAGTGTTAGTTTTAACCCACTTAAAATGTAATCTAAGTCTACTGTTGCGATTGAAATGATGTTCATTACAGGTTTGGAGACCGAACAGCAAACATCACCAAGAAGCCCAGCCATTTCTTTGCCTCTCCTTCAATTGAATAAAAGCCAGACGTGGGGAATGCATGCCTGTTCTTTTAGTTAGCCTGATCTATGAACAGTATCTAGTATCATGTTAAACATTAACACCTGTTATATTGAATTTGTGGTCTATTGACCATTTTGTCTGGATTTTTTATGTTGTTTTAATGCCAATCATTGAACTTGCAAATTGTAAGGTGTTGCTTTGGGATAAGTAGCCTTAAGCAAGTTTTAAATTAACACAATTGTTTACATTCTATATTCAGTGTAGTTAATTTGGTTTGATAGAAAAAATAATGTTTGTTTAGATTCTTACAAATCCAAGCTAAATCAAAATTATTTCAATGGTATATTTATAAGATGCAATTTATTCGGTTGGAATATTAGGTATGCTATAATTTACAATTCTATTTCATGTATATCGGCTAGTTTGCTTGTAAATACTGTGGGTGGGCTGTGTTGTACATGTATAAGGGCAGCACTGCCATATTTAGACAATTTGTCAGGAGACTTTACCTCATTGTGGTGAAGCAGTGTACATAGCAAATTTATAATAATATAAAGAAGTTAATATCTGCTTACATTAGTGTGAATTATTTAGCTAGTGTATATATTTAGGTGTTACTTTTGTAAGTGAAGATAATGATTTTTATTTAAAACCATATGCATTAGAATGTTTATATTCTTGACTCAATTTATGGTAGATCCTTAACATCTATAGTGAATAAGATAACTTTTCAGTTTTACCTAATATACATGTTTCAATTGTTTTTTAATTGTGTGACTGTGCAAATAATATATTATCTGCCCTTGTTATAGTGATCTTTTTATTTACCATTAAAACGAAGTGTAAGAAACAATACATATACTCTTTTCACCCATATATTTTCTACGTGTTGGTTGAATCAATAAGAAAAATGTATTCACTTATTTGAACACATCAAGTCTAAATTAATAATTTGGTGTTTAAATAACAGGCTATATTGCTCTTGTAAGTCAATTAAATCTATTTTTTGTGAAGCTGTATAAGTACCATGTTTATTTGACTTTATTTTTCATTTGACTTGTTTGGTATGTTTTAAGGCAGTAAGAGTTCACATCTCTTTGTCCATATACAAACTTGTTATCATGTCTGTTCAAGAACTTCAGTGAAGATTTCGAGTTTAGTGAGCTCATTTTTAGCAGTGACTGTGAAGATGTCTCTTGTTTTAAAATATTTAAATATTGTCTGTAAAAATGGTACAATCGTTTTGCGTTGGTCAGTGTTTTAAAAGTTGTTGTTAAACTATATGAACATATTTTTTTAATGGTTGCCTTACAACTTTTAAATACTAGGACATTCATTGCTGGGGAGATTTCATCACTCTTGGGACAAGATGTTATTTAATAAGAATGTCCATATTTGATGTTTTCTTGGCTAATGATTATCATAAATGATTAATATAAAGAAGTAGGACACATATCAAATTCATTGTCTGAATTCATTTTGCATGCTCCTGAAAGTGTTTTTTTTACATAGAATCAGATTTTGTTGGATATAAAAAAGCAATTATTTGTTAAAATCAAAAAGTAAGAACAATCAATATGTTATTAAAAGTGTTATTTTATTGCAAATAGTAATGAAATTCATGTTTTATTTCGCAGCATTGAATATTGGGAGTGAAACATTTGATGTTACAAACAGGTTACATATAACAGTATTTAACAACTTTTTTCAATAATGTTGTGAAATTGACAGCTCCCCATGTTTTAAGATAGTGTATGTACATGTATGATATATACATTAAATATAGTCCTGTTGAATTAAAAGACCCTGCTCTATTTGTTTCTGGTCTTCATTAAATCGATTTACAAACTTCTTTGCACATTTTCATCTTGAACCCTCTTATTGTATGTTGAATGTTTATAAAGCTGTTGTAAATATATTTTCCACCATTTCGTAAATGAATATTTGTGGTAATTTTTTTTCTCAACACTTAAATAATAAGGTGTATTTATTGGTGTACAATATTACATTTTGCTAGATTTTCATGTGTATATTAGTTTCGGCAAATTATTTAAAAATTAAGTTCAATATATTTTTCATGTCCCCTATTACTATAGTGGGGGACATATTGTTTTTGCCCTGTCTGTTGGTTTGTGTGTTTGTTTGTGTCAAACTTTAACATTTGCCATAACTTTTGCAATATTGAAGATAGCAACTTGATATTTGGCATGCATGTGTATCTCATGGAGCTGCACATTTTGAGTGGTGAAAGGTCAAGGTCATCATTCAAGATCAAAGGTCAAATAGACAGCTTGAAAGCGGCGCAGAAGGGGACATAGTGTTTCTGACAAACACATATCTTGTTTACTTGGGTAATTCATTTGATATACAATTCATTGAAACCCTCAGCATTATTGTTGTCTGTTTGAATGTCCATGTATGTAAAATAATAAGTAATGTTACTGATTTGCAACGTTAATATTCTTGCATTAAACAAATGTATGTTGGTTTGTTGGCCGATTTTTTATGTACGCTCATAGTCGAAAGCGGCATAAGAAGAAGAAAATATGTACTCATCTGATTTTTTTAGTGTAACGTTAAAATATGTATAACGACATTACATATCATACAAATGCAATTTTCTGTTTATGTTTGCTTTTTATAATAGTTTATTTACATCTAAAAGTAAATGAACCAGTATTTATCGGTAATAATAACGTCATGACCTCTTAAAAAGGAACCCATTACACTGTAACACAATTTTAATTAATAAGTGGGCTTTTGCTTGTGGATGTTGTGATCTATTTTCAAACAATTTGAAGCGTATTGTTCGGTGTACACTTACAGGTTATTTCATAGCGCCGTTGTGACAGCTATCCCTGGTGGCACACTTGATTAGTAACGGCCCCAGGGCTCTACCACACTGTTCTGCAATCGTTTCATTTTACAAATCTTTTCATTTTTAGTTTTGAACAAAGATGAAGATTTATTTAATCCTTTTCTGTGTTTTTTTAGGGAAATATCAGTGATTTTTAAAACGAGAATTCACTGGTTTCGACAGGGGAAATTATCGATTATTTTCGGTTTTATCAGTGAATTGACGTTGTTTTTTTACATCATGTTGTTTTGTCAGCTGAATTCTCATGTATAACTCTTTTAGTGTAAATAAACGAAGAATGTTGAAAAAACATCAAAAAAAGAAATTGTTTAAACTGATCAATAAACACAACCACGAAGCACAGTCATTTTTTCCTTAAACGTAATGACCTGTTAATAACGACGCCATTTCAATGTAACACAGTGAAAATAAATAACAACATTATCATTGCTTCGTTTTTGTGAGAAAATATTCATTTCTGTGATCACTCGTGAATTAAAATCGATGATTTACCGAAAATTGACCCATTTCATTGTTTGATTAAAATTTATAATATATGGGATGTACAGTTTCGCTGTAATAATGACGCCTTTACATAAGAAAACGACGCTATTACACACTGAAATGAAGAAGATATTGATATTTTCACTGTTATTCTTCACTTTTTAAAACAGTGATTTTTCGCTTTCAAACCACTGATATTTCCCTACACTCAACTAAAAGGCATTGAATAAAATTAATGCATCATCACTCGTGAATTAAAATCGATATTTTGCCGAGCACAACGTATTCTCGATTTATTTATACCATGATTTTGAAATGCAATCGGCGGTTTAAATATAGATATAATAACTTGATTGCTGCTCTTTAACTGTCAGATTTCCGGAACAAATTATAGTGATTCAATCGTTAAAACGGTATGTGTTGATGGCGTTCATCTTACAAGAAAATAACAGTTTGGTTGCGTTTTCGCGAAATGACGTCACAATTACTTCCCAGTGGCTCTTCGCACATTATGGATTTTTTACATCCGCCGAGCGTGTTCGAGATCAACGGCATAATGCCATATTTTCGACATGATTTGTATTATTTATGTATGCATATCGGTATTCAATAATATGAATTATATTCTAACATGTATTGTACAGTGGTTGTAGGTTTCTTTTTATTAAGTGGTCGAAAAGTTTGCTGTATTAGTATATATGTAACTGTATCAATTCTCACCATGTAATCACTTGTTATCATTTGATAAGCTCATATGCTTGCAACATTTGTTTTCCATCTGATTGTCTGCTTTGTGTTTTATTTCATCAGTTTCTGCACTGATTTTCTAGCTTTTATCCATGATTTTACGTTGTCATCCTTCTTTACGTATTTTATACAATAAAACTTTTACAATTTACTATGGCGTATGTCTTTAGTATAAATGTTTTCTTCACATGCAATATATTGTGGACGAATTCGATACGTACGGATTTTCGGAATCAA
Organism: Dreissena polymorpha; assembly: GCF_020536995.1. Lineage (NCBI taxonomy): Eukaryota > Metazoa > Mollusca > Bivalvia > Myida > Dreissenidae > Dreissena > Dreissena polymorpha. The sequence continues at coordinate 172,544,388 of NC_068355.1, forward strand.
TATGCATGTTGCATAAAGGTAAATAGTGTTGAATTACTTGCTTCATTGATGTGAACCTTTCCGCCTGTTAAATGTACATATTTCAACACATGGATAAACGTTTGATTATGAAGCAGAAGGTAAATATGTGTAAAGGATTGACATGTTTAAGCTCGCCACGTACGACAAAGGACACGTTATTCATGAATGAGTGGATCACCGGGGGCGTGTGAACACGTTATGGCTTTATCCAAGGGCAAATTACTCGTGAATGTGTCTAGCACAAACGTTGGTACAGTGCATGCTGATGAAATATTTGAAGTTTTAATTTAATCGCTTCAGAATTGTGGGAGAAGTTCGCTCTCTTACAAACTCTAAAATAAATGCGGTTAAACATTCCGACCGCCACACCGACATAGAGATATCCTCTACATAAAAGGATATAGTTAAAAAAACGATTTGCCTTTTAAGAACATTATTCTGACCTGTACAGAATTTAGAGCTAAATTGTTGTATTGGGATTTTTTTATGAAAACACTATCATTCAAAACAATTTAATGTCATTAATTTAACATGTACACACTTTTAATACACAAAACTGTACATGCAATGATATGAAAGACGTGTTTAAAAAGCGAAATCGGCTTATGGAGTCGCACAGTTCTAAACATCTGGAGCTGCACAAGTTTTAGAACGTCACCGGCAATGGGTTTGGAGTCTAATTAATATCACAATAAAAAGTCAACATATCACACACATAAATGCATGCACGTAATTTTATTATTCACAGGTATTGTTAAGAATCAAGTGTTGTTGTTTTTTCAAAAGACGCAGGGTCCAAACCTAGAAACTCGCACGCATTTTTGAAGAGCAACTTGTCCTGAAAATGAGAAAGATAGACGAAACTAAACATATCGCATGCTGTATATTTAAACGACATAAGACTAAATGTTAAGCAAATATTTTGATAAAAGTTATTTCAAAAAGTGGATTACTAACATGTTTTTTTTTGCCGTCCACGACGTCATTTCACCAATTACATGGAAAAATGTTATGCATACACTTTTTATTATATGATGTATACTTTTGTATGTCGCGAAATAAACACTAATTTGTTCGGTTATTAGAATGAAAAAACAGTTCATTATAAATCTCATTTGTTGCATTTTCTATTATTGTTACTTAAATGAATACAATGCAATATGTTTTTTGTATAATTCATCTTCTTCTGAATGTTCAGTAGTTGTAGTTGTGTGTTAGTTCTTGTTCTAGTCTATGATTGTGTGAGACGAGTAAATTCATGTATTATTAACTGCAGACAACGATTGATTGATATTACTTATGTATGTAGTATGTATAATGTTCATTAATCTCGCTTACTCATACTCATAACTTAAGTAACCCACCAGAATTTTTTTAGAGTAGTATTAATGTTGTTATTATTGGCCTTCTTGAAATAATGTAAATAGAACCTTAAAATCTTGAAATCTACAATAGATCATTCTCAATGTTATTTCATGCTACATTCATATGTAACTCTCTGGTTGAACATGTAATTCAAGGGCTTTGTATTCATGCATGCACAGGTCTTTGGAGTCACTACCTTGATATCCTGGCTGAATGCCGACTCTTCTATCTGCTTGCCCGGATGATGCTCTCCCAGCGGGAACGGGTAGTCCGAGCCGCAGATGACGCGCTCCTATTAACGCTATGCATAACAGTTCATTTTGTCGAAAAAAATCACAATATTTTTATGTCTTCGTCTTAAATATCCATGTAATTGCACGAATGAAAATCATAAAGCCTCTCTGCATAACAAACCAATATCAAAAGAATGAAAACGACAAAGCCCCTTTCAACTACAAATTGATATAAAAAATATGTTCACAATTTCGTCGTGATTAAAGGTATACTAGTATATCCCATTACCAATCCATTCGATCAAAAAGCTTAGTGAATTTAAGAGAGCGAGAGTTCCGATGATATACATGTAATTTCTGTCTGATCTATTTCACAACATTTAGGTCCACTTACATGTACATTAATACACCAATCACTATGAACAAAGAGCCACAACCCGTGCAGCGCTACACACCTGACCGATGACGTCCACGAGGTACTCGAGCGCACGTGCATCGTGCACGAGGCCGTCCGTGTAGAACTTGCCGAGAAACTTCCGGGGATTCGTCTTACAGGCTGTTGCGCAGAGATCCGGTCGCACGTTGTACCCGTGCTCGATGCGACCAACCGTGTACGGGAACGCACCACCTGGGACGAAGAAACACTGTTTTCTTGCAGTAATTATTCTAAAACTGGTAATGGATTAGCACTGCGTTCAGTAAATCATACTCTTAAGTACATAATATTAACACTGTTAATGTTTTTGAACTTATTTTTACACTACGGTTTAATGCTGATTGAGATATTTTCATATACCCGGTACAGTAGCTAGACGTAAATTAACCTCAGTAAAAAATTAATTGTTATTCGCGTTAGAGGAATATATTAACACTAATTTTGGAGATTAAAAAAATACAACGCAGCAAATGAAGCATATGAAGCTAAATGCAATCCTTTGAACAAACATTAACACAGTCTGTACTCAGCAAACGGACACAAACATGCGCGTTAATCAGCGACGGAGACGGCACATGTACAATACTCACACATTGAGTACATCAGCGACGGAGACGGCACATGTACAATACTCACACATTGAGTACATCAGCGATGGAGACGGCACATGTACAATACTCACACATTGAGTACATCAGCGACGGAGACGGCACATGTACAATACTCACACATTGAGTACATCAGCGACGGAGACGGCACATGTACAATACTCACACATTGAGTACATCAGCGACGGAGACGGCACATGTACAATACTCACACATTGAGTACATCAGCGACGGAGACGGCACATGTACAATACTCACACATTGAGTACACTGAGCAAGACTATCTCGTGCTCCTACCTCCGTGTGCAAAGCAGACCCTGAGACCCGGAAACTGCTCCAGCACACCTCCCATCGTCATACAGCAGATAGCAGCGGTAGTCTCCGACGGCATGCCTGGGACGAGAGATGACATTTTAGCAAGAAAATAAATTGATCTTATGCAGTATGCGGCCAGCGTAGCTCAAGACCTGCCTGCGCAGTGTGGTCAGTGGGTCAGGAGCTACGCTGTCCGCTGTTAAGTCAAACAAGGTTTTGTGGTCTCATTAGGATATGGCATTAGACCCATTTTTGCATGGCGCGGCTTATTTGACATTAAATGTGCAATTTAGTTACAATTGTGTATTCTCGCACGATGTTTGGAAAAAAGGAGGAGAATGCGTTATACATAGACAATGAAGTTTATTAAAATTTGATTTTTGTTTTTAATATTTGTGTTTTAGGTTTGGTTACCTGTATTGTACTTTTAGCACGATATATATATATATATATATATATATATATATATATATATATATATATATATATATATATATATATATATATATATATATATATATATATATATATATATATACAACAGGAGGGGACTGTTGTATTTATTCATATATGAGACCTGTACTTTTATTAGGTTATTAGAGCTGCTGAAGTTTCAGTAGTAAATTTGAGTAGATCGACGTCCCTAATGTTTAAGAGACTCTAGGGCATGTTACCTGAGAAGTACATTTTGCCCAATGCGTTGAATAATAATTTCATCACTAACCAACATTTTGATGCTTTGATTCAAATATAGTTTTAATATATTTGCTTATACATGTACAATTATTTTAATGTGTTGAAAAAACACCAGAGATATTTCGATTAATGTAAACCTTCGTGAACTTTAAAATTCTTGAAGGGGGATACCCAAAGTGTGGATACCCAAAGTGTAACAGTCAGCAACTATCCATTTAGACTTTGTGTAATTGCACATCAAAGTTGACATATGCATGGTGCCTTTTTGATAAATTAAGGTTTCATGCACTACGTGTTTCATTGCTTGTAGCTAAGTTCGAAACAATGCAAACTCAAGTTAACCTAAACATTTTCATATGTAATCAAAATTAATTTTTAAAGGGGCCTTTTCACAGATTTTGGCATTTTTAAACTTATTCATTAAATGCTTTATATTGATAAATGTAAACATTGGATCGTAAAAGCTCCAGTAAAAAATCAAGAATAAAATTTAAAAAAGGAAAAGAACATTGCCCGGAGCAGGTTTCGAACCAGAGACCCCTGGAGTCCTGCCAGAGTCCTGAAGTAAAAACGCTTTAACCTACTGAGCTATTCCGCCGTGTACACATTCTCGACGTATTTTATACCTTATATAAGCAAACTTCGTAGTTTCACAAAATTTAACGACAAAAACAGAACTCTCCAAATTATTCAATCGTTTCGCGTTGCAACGCTTTATAATTTTTAGGTTTTAAAATCGTCAAAAGATGCGTATACTGGCTATATTAGAGCATTGTAAATGTTCAGTATTACTGTTTCCTCACAAATATCATAACTAAAACGAAAATTCGCGAATCTGAAACAACTTTTTTCAATTTTGTCAATTTACCAAAGCGTGAAAAGATCCCTTTAAAGCTCTAAGAGTTGTTTCTTACCCACCAGCCATGGCATCCAGTACTTGGACATGCGTCCTCCCTCCTCCATATCCCAGGGATGAACAAAGACTGCAACGCCGTGCTCCTCCGCCGCCTGAAATAGTCCCATGCAATGACGGGTATTATTGCGCGGTTATTGACAACTACAAATGTATGTGGAGCATGTCAAATTAAGCCGAGCTCCAACGCTACCTGAAATAGCCCCTTGTATTTGCATGTATCACTATGCGATTAAAACGAAGTCTGACTAGCATACATAGTTAAAGCGTATGTATATTAAACTACGTTCACTGCAATATTGAGCAGTACGATTTAAAACTCGAACAATCAAAACTGGTATTTGTACATTAAAATGATAAGCTAAACTGTACACGGTAAAAAAAAATATCCTTTTATCGTATATTTTTCGCACAAAAACGGCATTGAACATTGATACGCATAAAATAAAGGTGAAATGTACACAAGATCTCACCGCAAACACGGATCTAAGTTCGGGGGCGTCCAAGTTCCAGTCGTTAACATGAGAACCAATCTGGACACCAGGGAAACCTGTAAAAGAAACTTGAGCTTTGTCAAAAAGTGACTTAACCCTTTGCATGCTGGGAAAATTGTCGTCTGCTAAAATGTCGTCTGCTGAATTTTTAAAATTAACATTTTGTTCGATTTTTTTTTCAAAAAATACTATAAGAATAGCAAACAGTTTGGATCCTGATGAGATGCCACGTTCTGTGGCGTCTCATCTGGATCCAAACTGTTTGCAAAGGCCTTCAGAATTCGGTTCCAGCACTGAAAGACTTAATATCTCCCGCCACCGCTTTGTCGCATGCACAGCATTCATTCCATTGCACATCAGGTATGGAAACGCACGTTTCAGAATTGGTTGCCCGTGTGTCCATCTTTAGTATTTTGGTTGCCTAGCTAAAGAGTAACAAGCCCAGTGCCATGTGTATCTTATACTTTCTTTAAATAAAATGAGCCTTGTTCTGAGAAAACTAGGCTTAATTGCATGTTCGTTAAGTGTTATCCCAGATTAGCCTGTGCAGTCTGCTCAGGCTAATCAGGGACGACACTTTCCGCTTTTATGGTACTAGTATTTTTCTTTTAAAGGAAGTCCCTTTTTACCAAAAATCTAGTTTAAACGGAAAGTGTCGTCCCTGATTAGCCTGTGCAGACTGCACAGGCTTATCTGGAACGACACTGTAAGCACATGCATTTGCTCAGTTTTCTCAGAACGCGACTTAAATAATACATAACTAAACAACGACATGGCTGACATGACAAACTTTCTGTGTTGTATGTCAATACGCGTCTAAGTTAAAGCATTTCATCGGCTTAGATAAATATATTCTATTAGACTTACTATTAATTCACAGTCGCCAATGTTTATTAAATGTTAAGTTGCACTGAATTGTTTACCGCTTGAAAAAGGAAGTTGCCCGGCCGGACTACTAACTAGTACTTTGCTTCTTTGCAAACATAAATTTACGCTCAAACTTGGTTTCATTAAATTATATGAGCTGATGTACAAAAATGCCCCTTAGCTCGACAATTACTGTTTAAATTAATAAAAAAAATGTCAAAATAAAGCTGACATTAAGAGAGGGATTTTTAAGGGCATATTACTCAGGGAAGGTTTGGATAACTGGGCATAAAAATGTATCTTGTATTTCAAGTTGATCGCATGGGATAAGTTTTAAATAAAACGCTTGAGAAGTGAAGAAGTTCGCTCCATAACTTTAAACATTTTTATGCGGAAATACCAACAAACCAATCGAGCAACCAACCAAACCGACCGACAGAGTTACTCCAATATACCTCCTGTCAAACTTAGTTTGCGAGTAAAATCAAATTAACATGTAGAAGAATATTCGCATTTAGGCTTGTCCAATCACAGTATTCGAACAAAGTCGTGAAATTGTATTTTCGATGATCTTTACGACGGACGATGAAGTTAGGATTTTATTTATTATTGGCATGTGGAATGATACCGCTTACTCCCTTTCTTGGTGCACATAATATGCAAAGTGAACGGCGCATAATTACACACGTCTTTTGTTTAATTAATCAATCCACATGTAACCTGTAGCAATGGTGGTCCAAGCGTCGTGACACAACGGAATAAATTGCATTTTCACTAAGAAGAAATATGTGCTTGAAATGTTCATTTGAAGTAAAGCCAAGTAATTAAGAAAGTATCTGTTTGTTAAGTTGTAATAATTTTGTTCGCCTGGAAATTTCGCCATTTTCTAAAGTTGAGTCGTACCGTGGCCATCAGTTAACCTACTCACACTCTTCCTGAGTATGCTGGTTAAAACATTGTAAGAGCACATACTTATGCCAGAAGAAGACAATTACCAGGAGCGCGGGTTGGGTAAGACGTAGAAATCATTGTACAACGATTCCCGAAACAAGTCATTAAATGCATACCAAGCTCCTGTTTACATCGGATCAGCTCCTTGACAGCGAGTTCAGGCGCTTGAAGAGGAATGGTTCCCAGTCCGACGAATCTGTCCGGATGCCGCGCCACAGAGCGGGCCAGATCGTTGTTCAATAGTTCACATAGGTCGAGCGTGTCCGAGGGCTTGGCCTAGAACAATTTAATATGGGTGTAAAAATAAAGGATTCTTTTAATAAAATACACATAATACACACTGTTATGACGGAATAAATCTGTTTTTTCCCAAACTACCCAATCTTAGAACATGAATGTTAGATTAACCTCTGAGTTTCTGAAATATAACATTCTTAAAACCATGCTCGTATAATATGATTGACTTTCTAGTGAAAGGATTTCGTGCTAAATGAAGAAACCATTTTAAGTTGAACACCGGTCTACGATTATACAGTTACCACATATAATAAATTGGAGTTCTGATAGGAAGGAATTAAACCACACGGGCGTTAGTCTAATTGGTTTTTAATAATGTATCAGAAAAAAAATGTATGCTTAGTTACTTAACAAACAATTTTATTTCGAGAACTATTCTTACAAGCATTTATCTAAACAAAGATTTGTGCTAAAAGTAGATTTAACTATGAGTCGGTACTACGTTTTAAGTTGTAAACTTGGGATGTCATTTTTATTTTTATAAATTTTAAAATATCCTCTTTGTATAAACAATAATTGTCAAAATGAGAATCAAAAATGCTTGACGAAAACGAGACCATCTACCTTATACACAATTTTCACAGAAGCTCTCGCGCTCGCACAGTTAAGTGACCTACCCAGTAGCTGAACATGACAGGCACCGTGGAAAGCGCCTGCACGCGCACCCCGGTAGCGTCCATCTCGCGGAGGCGTTCCTGCAGGGACCAGCAGTTGGGTTCAACCTTGCGGAAGAACTTGCCTCCCTTCATCATGTTCGCGCAGCGCCCCTCGCAGCTGTGATCCAGCTGTACCCAGTCGCCGTAACCATAGCGCTGCAGTTGACGTGGAAGAGGTGTAGAATATTAATGAATGATGGAACATAGAGACTATCGTCATCATCATCATCATCATCATCATCATCATCATCATCATCATCATCATCATCATTGTCGCCGTCGTTGTCATCATCATTATCATCATCATCATCATCATCATCATCATCATCATCATCATCATCATCATCGTCGTCGTCATCGTCGTCGTCATCATCATCATTAACAACAACAACAACAGCATTGTCATCCTCATCCTTATCTTTCTCATCATCCGTATCATCCTATCAACAACAACAGCATTGCCATCATTAGAATCGTCGTCGTCGTCATCATCTACATCATCATCAGCATCATCATCATCATCATTATCATCATCATCATCATCATCATCATCATCATCGTCATCATCATCGTTACCATTATCATTTTCATCATAAGCAGAAACATATATATGATAATTTAAATCATCGTCATCATTTTTATCATCATCAACATCAAATTAGTATATTGATTAAAATATCACGACTGGTATATGACGTTACTTGAAAAAAGTTGTTAAGTTTTCATATTTTCAGTATATTCGGTAATACATTTTACTGGGCAAGTCTACCAGGTAACTACCAGTTAACTATAAATAAGGCAAGTAAATTGATCATAGTTGTCACGTGGTAAACCCAGGAATGCAAATTGTGCATGCGTAGTGAATTGTATATATTTTATATATAAATGATCAATCTACTTGCGTTATTTATAGTGTGTATATCGTTATGTCACCTATTTTCGCGATGTACTTTCGATTTCACATCGCAACAGTTTATTACCGAATATACTGAAAATATTAACTTTTTTTAAGTTATGTTATATACCAGTCGTGATATTTTAATCAATATAAGCTAATAATTGTAAAAAAAATACGGTATTTTAGAATTGTTCTTTTTGGTCATTCGTGGTTGACAGTCCCTTTAAAGGGGCCTTTTCACAGATTTTGGCATATTTTGAAGTTTGTCACTAAATGCTTTATATTGATAAATGTAAACATTGGATCTTAAAAGCTCCAGTAAAAATCAAGAATAAAATTTAAAAAAGGAAAAAAAAGTAGCCGGTATACGGGCTCGAACCAGTGACCCTCGGAGTCCTGGCATTAGTCTGAAGTAAAAGCGCATTAGCCCTCTCGGCTATTCCGCCTAGTATACACATTCCAAGTATTTTATACCTAATATAAGCAATCTTCGTAGTTTCGTAAATTTAAACAACAGAACTCTCCAAATTATTCAATCGTTTCGCGTTGCAACGCTTTATAATTTTTAGGTTTTCAAATCGTCAAAAGATACATATAATGGCTATATTGGACTATGGTAAATGTTCAGTAAGACTGTTTTCTCACAAATATCATAACTAAAACGAAAATTTGCGTCTGAAACAACTTATTCAATTTTGTCAATATTTTGTCAATTTACCAAACCGTGAAAAAAGATCCCTTTAAACAGACAAAACCTTAAACTTGGAATGTCTCTCAGGATTATGGTAGTAACATCGGTAATATTACAGATGTAGATGTGATCATAAACAATTGCTCAACGTATCAATGGTACCTACGTACTATAAATCATATAGATAGCTATCTAAATAGCGGAACCGATACCTACTAATTACAGAAGGGCAATGCAGTCTTCACAAAGGCGTGGTTAAATGTATATTGTAAAGATTGTTCTAGCTTTTGCATTGAGTAGATTATAAACAATACTGCTAACTAGGGCCTAGTGTCGGTTTTACAAATGTCGGGAGTACATAATGCTGATTTATCCAAATAACAAAAAAGACACGTTCGTGACATATGTAAAGATTTGTCATATTTGTGCTTATCTGCAATAGACAACGTGTAAACGGAATATTGCACGATTACACGAAAGAGTGATATACAGATTATGTCTGTAAAATTTAAACTAAGTTTAACAGTGTCGTTTATATGATTCAGAATAACGCGCTTCACAGTTAGTCCGTTTTTAATTCGAAATCGCATGCGTCCTCAGGCTTTAAGCTAGTGTGACTGGTACATATTATCTGAAACAATAACTAAAGCAAATTATAAATGTGCATAAATATTATAACTCCATGCAATTAAGGTCATAGTTATTACAAGTCTTACCTCACGTAAATCAGGCCAGGTTTCCGGTAGTATATGTGTATGAATGTCTATCTTCATTTTGCCAACAGGCGTTATTTAAATCCAGATTAAACGCATTAATTCCCAACTTGATCTAGTACCGGGCCAATTGTTCATGTCCGAATACTAGTCGCTTTTGTGCACATGTGAAATACTACTCAGTGAGGCGAAGGTCAACCAATCAGAATGCAGTATTGTTGAAGGCGTGTATTTAAAGGGGCAACACTCACACGTTCAGAAAACTTTCCAATTCAGTTCAAGCAATACATAAAGAAGGTTTAATTTTGGGTCAGATTATAAATATGCTTTTGCACTATGGAACCAAGCATTCAGACTATGATTCAGTAACATTTAAGCATACTTTTTGAAAAGTTGGATTGTTTGTTTTGAAGATGTTAAACGTTTTAACACGCCGAACATAATTTGTAGTAGTCATGTATCAATAACTTTTTAACCAGCATACTCAGGAAGAATGTGAGTTGGTTAACTGATCGCCATTGTACGGCTGAACTTAAGAAAAAGGCGAATTCCAGGCAAACGGAATTAACAAACAGATGATTTCTTCATAAGTTGGCTTTACTTCAAGAAGAAGAAGAAGAAGAAGAAGAAGAAGAAGAAGTAGTAGTAGTAGTAGTAGTAGTAGTAGTAGTAGTAGTAGTAGTAGTAGTAGTAGTAGTAGCAGCAGCAGCAGCAGCAGCAGCAGCAGCAGTAGTAGTTGTTGTTGTTGTTGTAGTTGTAGTAGTAGTAATATTAGCAGAATAGGTTGTAGTAGTAGTAGCAGCAGCAGCAGCAGTAGTAGTAGTAGTGCACGTTTTGTATGTCTTTATCACGACTTAGTACCTCCTTCACGCAATTTAATTCAGAATTGTCTTTCTCTTAACTGATTTTGAAAAAGGACCATTACTTGGAGCTGTAAGCTTTACTTTAAAAGAAAGAATTGTTTGATGAGGCTCAAGAGAGCATTATCGATAATTTGGAACCTCCAAATCAAGCAATAACACGACGGTCACATTATCAGCCTCTTGAAGGACTTCTATCAAGGAACCCATACACGTTCCTCATCTCATCTCCAATCTGTCGCAGAAACTTCAGTTTTATAACATCTTCAGGGTATTCGCCGCCCAATACGACATTAAGCTACATTTTCGGAAACCTTACAACTTCTTGGTAATACTCTTTAATTTACCATATTACATTTCGCTCAATTTCGCTTCCATCACTCTTCATAACACGTCGAATAGAATTACAAATCTTCGCAAATTCGGTTATTTTTTATTTGCACTTTGTTGTATTTTATTATTTGATTTGGTGCATACTACATAAAGGCAATGAATATCAACAAATCTCATGATTCAGCGACGATCGGTTACGGCCGACATGTGGATTTTGCGGCATTCGAGGGTGGAAATCTCACGGGACCGCCCGGGAGAGGCTCGTACTTGGATGCATGTGGATTATACGGACCCATTGTTGATATGTGCCGGGATAGCTCCCTATCCTTCCCCAATGGGCTTGATTATTCGCAGAAAAGTACAGGTACGTTTTTTTCCTGTCATATAGTGCGTGCAAATACTTTATTATTTTTTTTTACTGAAGTAATTAAATGCATTAAACAAAAATATTACATTCGAGTAACATTTTTTAAATGTCATAACACATTACTGGCTGTGACTACCTTTCTATATTTGCATTACTACGCTACAACAAAATTAATTAAACAGTCATTTTATATAAAACGAGTCTGGCGAAGATGCCTAAGTAATAAAGTAGCGGAACTTAGTAAAATTAGACTGATTCAATTTGTACGACATAAAGCGCTAATCGAATTTACCAAAGTAATTTATATATTAAAGAACAATGCATTTATATAAAGGATGTTTTTTTTCCAGAAAGTTTCAAAGATATGCAGTTAGTTTTTTAAATAGTTTATTATGTTGTTGTTTTGAAATACTTTGAAATATATTTTTTTATAAAATTAGTTATACATTAATAAGGCAAGTGTATATGCTTCGTGATTGGATAGTATGATTTTGGGGGTTTTAAGTTTAAAAAATGACGTATTATACTTTGTATTGATAATGTTCAATTACTTAAAAAAATTTATGAAAGAAACCCAACACAATCGACTGCTATTTCATATGAGTCGCGTTCTGAGAAAACTGGGCATAATGCATGTGCGTAAAGTTCGCACAGGCTAATCAAGGACGACACTTTCCGCTTTTATGACATTTTTCGTTTAAATGAAGTCTGTTCTTAGCAAAAATCCAATGTAGGCGGAAAGTGTCGTCCCTGATTAGCCTGTGCGGACTGCAAAGGCTAATTTGGGACGACACTTTACGCACATGCATTATGCCCAGTTTTCTCAGAACACGACTCATATAAATAAAAGAGCCGCACTCAGGGAAACTGGGCTTACTGCATGTGCTTGAAGTATCGTTCCAGATTAGCCTGTGCAGTCCACACAGGCTTATATTGGACGTTACTTTCCGCTTTCATGGAAAACATGGATAAAGAATCATCTTCTTAACGAAAATCCGTTCCAGGCGGATGTGTCCTGCCTTACGTGCGGACTAAACATGCCAACCTAGGAACGGTACATGCTTAAAGCTTGGTTTTCCAAGACACCGACTCATATGCATTTAGAGAAATTGTATTCACCATATTTAAAATATATAAATTATAACATTATGCCACGTATAAAACTATTTGTGCTGAACATTATGATAATATATATTCAATCGTTTGTCTAAGCAATAACTTAATATATTTCACAACCAATATATTTAATACCCATAGAAAGTTTATGTCTGAAGTTGTTGAAAACTCAAACAATCGCATGCATTTTTTCATATCATTATCTGACAACATTTGAAATCCAAGTGACAAAATAATAAAATACGTTACCATGGATTTTTAATGTTGAAATTTATATTCATCCCACCAGGATTAATTAACAGTAACCAAATCAACGTTGCGCATTCGCCATGTTTTCTGATCTGGAATTTTGAAATTAGTGAAATTTAGTTGGTTCTATACTATCAACTCGTAATTAATTGGTAACGCTCGGATGTAGATTAATGAATGTTTGTGCGTTATGACCGTTAATATGATATTTAATTATATAAAAGATCCGTTTTTCTTTTAAGTTTTTAATCCATTTTATATGTATGACAAAAATACTAGATAATTATCGCTTACTACTTAGATCGTACTTAATCAAAATAAGGCCTTTTTATTATCTTTCAAATACTTCAATAATGTTTAAAACGCATGCACATTTGTCTAATACTTGTTGAGTGTTATTTGTGATCCAACCTATAACTTAAGCCTTCTTATCTCTCTTCACACATACATTATGTATGTATTTTTGAGGGACGACACCAACTTAATGTGTTTTCTCGATACACACGCCTGTGTCAAATATTACAACATAATAGTTTAGATATATTCGAAACTAAATTGACCAATATTTTACGGATTCATATTATAATTCTGTGTTTGAAGGATTTCACGAGAGAAAACCCCGCAATCCAGGTGATATTAATGACGCAACTAATGGCGTCAGAACTCGGCCAATTTGTGACACATCGTCAGGATACGAGGTCTTGAAACGGTCACGTGACGAAAAGACACCGGACAGCGGAAAGAATGATTCAAAACGGCCCATCAACGAAACTGAAGAATCCAAACAACTTGAATGTGAGTTTAGATTTTACTTATTGGATTGTGTGTACAAGCCTAGGTTTAGAACTGATCCTTAATTGTTACATGAAATACTAAAACGTTCAGACTAATATATGTAGATCTATTGGACAATGGAAAACTGTACACATTTCATATCTAGCGGTAAAGAGAATTTTGTTAATAAAATCTTTTCCTGCATCACTTTACATACAAATTTGTATGACGAAACAGTACCTCTTTTATATAAATTACAAAAATATATATGAGCGTGTATGATCATTCAAGGGAATTACAAACTATTGTTTTCTGGACACTGACGTAAATTTGGATGCTTTCAAGATAAGAAATAAAGTGGGTCGTGCTAACATTAATCCGTTCTTCAATTGTTTACATCTTATTTTCTACAACTTTAAATATGATATGAAAAAAGTTTATCGCTGAAGTTTGATTATTTTCAAAATACATTTTTTTTAAATTTATAATCAAGCTTTAAATTTAAAATTCGAAATGCAAGAGATTTATCCATTACTGCAGCGCTTGCGTGTAAGCGAAAACAGAGACGATATCGGACTACTTTCACTAGCTACCAGCTCGACGAATTGGAACGTGCTTTTCAACGGACGCATTACCCTGACGTGTTCCTGCGCGAGGAAATGGCTCTGAAAATTGACCTGACAGAAGCAAGAGTTCAAGTAAGTTTTAACTGAATAAGACATAACTCTGTCATATTTGTGTGTGCACCGTGTTGTTAAATTGTGGATAAAATAAGTCGCAATTGCAAAGAAGTTTAAGGTACAATGTATTTGTATTTACAATGGGCTATAAGTGACGAAATAAAGGTTTATATAATTAAGTATGAATGCTAAACGTGTTTTCCCAAAGTACTCCACTATTGTTATATTTTATATATGTGTTCCAGGTGTGGTTTCAAAACCGACGAGCAAAATGGAGAAAACAGCAGAAACAGATAGACAGTCACGCTGCAATCCAGCAAGGTATATAGTGATGCTAATAATTTTAAATTACCCGTGCTCTGGGAAAACCCGGCATACTAAATGTGCGTGAAGTATCGTCCCCGAATAGCACGTGCAAACCAAACATGAGTCTGGGACGACATATTTCGCGTTTATGGATTTTTTCCGCTTGATGGGATTGTTTTTAAAACAAAAATCAAGTCTTAGCCGTTCGAGATTAGCCTTTGTGAACTGCACAGGCTAATTGGGTCAGATACTTGACGCGAATGTTATAAGTCCGAAATTCCCAGAGTACAGGGTTTCAAATACAATTTCAACGACGTTTAAATGAATCTGTTGTAAACGGCTGAAACCCCAATGTAAAGATAATGTCTGTTGGGCGCGTAATATTGTTGTCATCTACATGGCGGTTCAAAGTGTGATCAACAGCTGAATGAGGCCACAGGCAAGGAACATTCTTAGGAGTACGCACTTACGGACTAATGAACAAAAAATATTAAATAAACACGAAAATATGCGTTTGTTTTGAATGATAAATGAATGAATGAATACATAGATAAATAAATAAATGAATAAAAGAATAAATCAATATTTGAATACATGAATTAATGAATAAATGAATTAATGAATAGATGAATAAATGAATGCATTAACGAATGACCGTCCTATGAATACTCGGATGTCAGTTAACGTTACGCGCCCCCCCCCCCCCCACCCCCACCGTATTGGTACTTAAACTTTGCACGGAAAAAAGGAATGCCGTTTAGCAAAGAACATAAACATTTACGGAGTGAATGATTAGCAATCATTTTAAATTTTTAAATGAGCGTAGTTCCGTCTATGCAGTAAAGTCTACATGGCGCATAAATTTGGTGTGTCTTTTTTTGAAATTGATCTCGTTTGAAAATCACAACTTAATGGACATTTTTTTTTATTTAATTGTTTGCACACCTTTATTCTTACATAACCTTAACGAAAATGTGCAAAACTTTCTTATATGAGTCTTATTTGTAGCTCACCTGAGCATAATGTGCTAATGGTGAGCTTTTGTGATCGCCTTATGTCCGTCGTCCGTCGTGCGTTGTGCGTTGTGCGTCGTGCGGCGTCAACACTTGCCTTGTAAACACTTTAGAGTTCACATTTATTGTCCGATCCTCATGACATTTTGTCAGAAGATTTGTGCTAATGATATCTCGGACGAGTTGAAAAATGGTTCCGGTTGGTTGTAAAACATGGCCGCGGGGCATTTTTTCTTATATGGCTTTAGTAAAACCTTGTTAACACTCTATATGTCATATTTATTGTCCGATCTTCATGAAACTTAGACAGAAGATTTGTCCAAATGATATGTTTGACGAGTTCGAAAATGGTTCAAGTTGGTTCAAATCATGGCCACAGGGAGCAGGGCATTCATCCTTATATGTCTATAACGGATCATCATGAAACTTGGTCAGAAGATTTGTCCAAATGATATCTTGAAAGAGTTCGAAAATGGTTCCGGTTGGTTAAAAGACATAGCCTCAAGGGGGCGGGGCATTTTTCATTTTATGGCTATATATGGCTATATAAAATCATTGTTCAGACTCTAGAGACCACATTTATTGTCCGATCTTCATGAAACTTGGTCCGAAGGTTTGTCCCAATGACATGTTGGACGAGTTCGAAAATGGTTGCAGTTGGTTCAAAACCATGGCCGCAGGGAGCGGGGCATTTTTTCTTATATGGCTATATATGGCTCTAGTTAAACCTTGTCAACATTCTAGAAGCCACATGTATAGTCCGATCTCCATGAAACTTTGTCAGATCATTTGTTCTCATGACATATTCGATAAGTTTGAAAATGGTTTTGGTCTCTTGAAAAACATTGCCGCCAGGTGACGAGGCATTTTTCCTGAAATGGCTTTAGTAAAACCTTGTTAACACTATTGATGCCACATTTATCATCCGATCATCATGAAACTTGGTAAGAAGATTTGTCCTAATACTATTTTGGACGAGTTTGAACATGGTTAAAGTTGCTTGAAAAATATGGCCGCCAGGGGGTGGGGCATTTTTCCTTATAGGGCTATTTATGGCTATAGTAAAACCGTGTTTACACTATAGAGGCCACATTTATTGTCTGATCTTCATTACTCATTACACTTAGTCAGCAGATTTGTCTAAATAATATCTTGAATGAGTTCGAAAATGATTCCGGTTGGTTGTAAAGCATGGCCGCCAGGGGACGGGGCATTTTTTCTTATATGGCTTTAGTAAAACCTTGTCATAGCATTTGTTCTAATGATATCTTGGGCTGCACATAACAGGTCAGTTCCACTGGATCTCAAGTGAGCGACTTTGGGCCTTTACACTCTATTGTTTACCTCCTTCACATGGCAAAATGCTCTTTGAAAATGTGTGATAGCGTATATACACATACACAATTTCGCGCGTTACTAAACTATGCGCTAGGCAAGCACATGGGTACGCCCGACTTTTGATTTCGAAATACTTTATATAACAAGACAAATGTGACATTTACGTTTTTCTTACAACGGTATGTAAAAGGGAAATGTGAATTCTACGGAATACCGTTACGGCCATCGTGGTTACACATTTAAATCCAGAGGGCGAGAGTGCGAGAACGCGAAAGTACGATGGCGACAATGCGACAATACGATGACGACAGTGCGACAATGCGAAATTACGATGGCGAGAATGCAAGAACACGATAGTGCGATGACGACAATGCGACAGTGCGGTGACGAAATTGCAACAATACGATGGCGAAAACGCGATAGTCCGATGGCGACAATACGACAACACGATGACGACAGTGCGACAATACGATGGCGACAATGCGATAGTACGATGGCGACAATACGATGGCGACAGTACCATATGACTATCTTTTTGTCGCCATCGTACTATCGCACTGTTTCCATCGCAAGTTTCGCGTTTTCGCATTCTCGCCGTCATACTTTCGGCTTGTCGCCATCGTATTGTCGCACTGTCGTCATCGTATTGTCACATTGTCGCCATCGTACTATCGCGCTCTCGCCCTCTGGATTTAATGGTATTCCGTAGAATTCTATTTGTTTGCATGCAATACGTCTTAGTAGTCTAAAG
The DNA here is from genome assembly GCF_020536995.1 of Dreissena polymorpha. Taxonomy (NCBI): domain Eukaryota; kingdom Metazoa; phylum Mollusca; class Bivalvia; order Myida; family Dreissenidae; genus Dreissena; species Dreissena polymorpha. Next base: position 172,562,329 of record NC_068355.1, read on the forward strand.
CAATTATTGTTATACATCTAGGCCAGTGTGTTAAAAACTTGCGACGACCAGAACTCGCATAGTTAAGATTTATTAATATTGAAATATGACATTACCGGAAAATAGTATAATTTGAAATTTCATTTAATGTCGTCTTTCTCGGGGGAAGCATTCCATTTAAAATACATGTATGCCCTTTGCTCTTCAGTGCACATGCAGTCACGTGGTCACACATTTGTCGGAAACGAGGCTCAATCCAACATGTCACACTACCCCGGCATGTCGCTGCCATATCTCCAAAGTAATGGCTCTGGTGATTGGTCTCATTCATTTGGAACACCTTTACACGGAGCGTTCATCAACGATAACGACAAAAGAACATAGGCTACAATTGATAATCCAAAACAATATACACTTGTTGAATTTCTGAAGCTTTTGTGTATCAACATAAAGATACATCTTGTTCGGTCTAACGCATTATAAAAAATAGTTAAAGTTGTTCCTGACGGGTTTCTCCGAAACATTTGTTAGGTTGAAAATGATGAGGACTGAGGATGATTTTTTATCATGTATGAGGATTTTTTTTGATGCATCATTATTGAAACAAACCACGTACCTACACTGAACAATACCATAGGGTGACTGCACTGGTGTTTTTTTTTTCAATTAATCAAACACAAATGTTTAAACGTGTCCATATAAGACCAAACACGTACGAAACTTAGATTAACAGTCCATCGCCAAAACAATTTAGCTACAATCAATGTTGCATTTAACGTATTCCTAAGATAAGTTTAAATTGCGCCAAAAGTCGTCTTGTTCGATATAGTTTGTAAACGTTGCGTTGCGAAACATCACCTATGCGTCAGCTGACCAGTCGCAAAACGTACTAACTCAACTCTGTTATTGATTTACCAGGTTAACATGTGGCCACGCCATTTTTATATGCATTTATTGTTAATTTAACAACTTTGTCCTCTATTACTCCGACTGGACAAAGTAAAGTAAAACAGAGCCGTTTGTAATTGGACTCATTATTTTTATTATTATTTACTACGTTGTCATTTGTGCATACAGAAAACACAAAATGATATGCACATCGATTTGTGTATTTTGTAAGTTTGCTTCGATCAATTATCAGGTAAGAACGTATGTGTTAATTTCGTCCATATGGAGCAATAAAAATCCATTTCTGAAACCTTAATAAATTATCACATTTCTTAGATCCCAGCACAATAAATGGAACGATCGAACACGTTTTGCAAATGACCATCTCTGAACTAACCATGTTGAGGTTATTATCGCTTTGGTGTATGTCCAGTTATTAAAACAATGTGAATCATACCATATAAAAATCTATGTATGGATTTACTGACTCCAATCTTGATTTACGGAGCTTTTTCGTGCAATAAAAATCTTTTCTCTTTATTGTTAAAATTTCAGCAGTATTTTTGTTTGGATGTTTTTAACTTTCCTTTTGATTAATGTGTTACCCTCGTCCTAGTTTGCGTTTTATCTCAGTTGTTAATAAAGATATTGTTTGTTGCATTCCCCTTTCTTCAAGCTTCTCCGGCATCTCTTCATGCAAGAACCCAGGATTTCCTCCTGCTTTAAAGGGATCTTTTCACGGTTTGGTAAATTGACAACATTGAAAAAAGTTGTTTCAGATTCGCAAATTTTTGTTTTAGTTATGATATTTGTGAGGAAACAGTATTACTGAACATTTACCATAGTCCAATAAAGCCATTATATGTATCTTTTGGCGATTTGAAAACCTCAAAATTATAAAGAGTTGCAACGCGAAACGATTGAATAATTTGGAGAGTTCTGTTGATGTCGTTTAAATTTACGAAACTAAACAGCTTATAAATGGTATAAAATACTTAAACTGTGTATACCCGGCGGAATAGCCGAGAGGGCTAATGCGTTTTTACTTCAGACTAACTCCAGGACTCCAGGTTCGAGCCCAGTTACCGGTTGCTTTTTTTCCGTTTTTAAATTTTATTCTTGATTTTTTTTACTGGAGCTTTTAAGATCCAATGTTTACATTTATCAATATAAAGCATTTAATGACAAACTTCAAAATATGCTAAAATCTGTGAAAAGGCCCCTTAAATATGGTCGATCTCTCCGCTGGCGTTGAAACCACACGTTCAACAAGATGATGTGGGATGAGACAGGGTCGATGACGCATCTTGACGTATCTCTTAACATGACAGGTGGTTGTTTCATGACAACAACTTAACGTCAGGCTGTGCTTTGAGTTACACCCACGGCAGGAAGTTCGGAAAAAACACCATATCATTTAATTTTTAAAGGTTGGGAGAATCTTCTAACGTTCTCTGTCAATGAATGCTCCAATGCAGCAAGTACTAGATCCAGTTGGCAATGTGCGGCAGTGCTTTCAACGTACACGATATGGTTCACGATATGCTAAGTATCACCCACCAGTCGCAGCTTTAATATGACATCATCACCGACCGTAAAGCTGGCGATGAAAAGCATTGGCCTCGACCTATTACTTCAATAGCAAATACAAATGTCAAACATGCGCCGACATAAGTAAATGTTGTTAGTGTAGATCATCATTTTTCAGCAAAGCATGGTCATCATCGTTTACACAAGAAACGACCGAGTTGTGCTCATTTCTTGTCACGGAAAACGCCTTATATTAGATGCCGGGATTTTAAGAGGAACCAAATTCAGAAAATGTTCTACACATCGGGCAAACTAAAATATTTGTTGGAAATAACCGGTTGCCAACGGACCTGATGTAACTTTCTTTGAACTCAGTTAATCTTTTTTATTTACTCAATTTAATAACAATATTATTGAAACTCCATTTTTTTACAGCAGCATACATGGACTAACCGCCACCTTACTTAACGGTACTATATTCCGAATTCATATTTTCCACAGACCGTTTGCTAAATTCTAATACATGATTTGCGTTTGTGTCAAAAATGAACAACTTAATTCTTTGTTCGTTATTGATATGTTTTAGACTAATTTAAAAACGTTTATTTAATTGCGTTAATGTGTATAAAGCTTGAACGTATTCGACGTGTATACCACAGCATCGTTACAGCTTCCGGATGCTGGTATAATTTCATTCAGAGCAGCAGCTTCCCCTCTATAATACTATTGTGTCAATGGCTTATTAAACAGCAATAGAAATAGACGAGTGGTTAATTTCTACGTTAACATGACTATATAAATATGCTGTAACTAAGTGTTACGAAATTTGGATCACTTGTATTTCACACCGTAAACTAGATCTATCTTTTTATAAATATTCCAGTTGACATTAATTACCATCATTGAAATATTTTCACGTCCCCATTCGGGTGTATTAAATACTTTTTAAAACAGAAGTTAAAATTTGACAAAAGAAGCCCCTTTAAATTGTTAGTCAACAGAAGTTTAATTTTCTCAAGATAAGACACTAGTCTCGTTTAGACTAATTATTCCTTTAATATACGTTAATTAAAGAGACTTGTTCACAGATGGTATTTTCGAAAAATGTCATGGAAGCCATTTGCTAAAAAACTTTTAGACTTTGGAATAGTGTTTTTAATTATAATAACAAAGAAAACATAACGTGCCTTACCTAGGAGTCGAGCCAGGAAACTCCAGAAGCAAAAACTAATGAAGTAGCACCACACCAAGAAGGCATTCAGTTTTTTAGGTTGTTTAAAACCTACGTCGGTAATATAACTGTCTGTTAGATTATCGATGAAAAGCGTTACAAACGCTCTTGTTTTTCATTGATTTAATTGATAATTATTAATAAATGAACGAATATTTAGTTTATTTTTTAATCTTTTGCTTGATTGAGTATAAATCATACATTCATCTTTTTTTTCAGAAATTGTAATTTCGCCTACCTGTGGAAGTTTCAAATTAACTTACTTAATATGTTAAGTTCAATAGACGGATAAATATAACAATAGTTTTCAATATTTATTTTCGTTTAAGAACACTTTTTACCAAAGGTAGTATGCAAAATCCGCTGTTCTACAAAGTTTGTCATCTTTGTCATCCTTGTTCAGTAAATCTGCTCTGAATCAACCAGACCTGATTCAGCTGTATTTCTGCATTAGATCGCGCCTCAGTAAGTAGCTATTCCGCCATTCTGGTCAATATAAACACCACTCAAAATCAAGATTTTATATTTAAACAATTCGCACTTTTATAACTTTTTAATTTTAACAATAACTGAGCAATATTAACAAGTACATGTATTGTGATGAATTTGATTCTTCTTTATAGTTTTTTTATCTTTAAAAATGTTCAAACCCTTCACGCGTTAAATGGACATGCCATTGACTTTTGAATATGGTGACAATATTTTTAATAATTGTATTTTGGGTTGTGTTTGCGAGTTTTTCTGTTTTGTATTTGCGATACTAAAGGTATACTTCGATTGCTAAGCAAAGAATTTGCAGTTCAACTTCAGCTTTCCAGGCAAAGAAATGACATTCTGATGTTGGCTCGGAAAGGAGTACCATTTTATTTTGTTTAATACTGTTTGGTTACCCCAAATATTAACTGATTTCATATGCGCAAGGAAGGATGAACATATTCATTCCTATACATAAAGCGTCATGTTTTAAATTTATTATTTTTTTTATTTGTGATTTTTAAAATAACGCAATAACTCTAATGCATTATTTATGGAGATTTTCTTGAAAAAAATATCTACACAAAATAATTCACATTTAGAACATTACTTGCTTATTTTATTTATTTTGGCATAGATACAAATGCAGTCAGGTATACTTGTCGACAGTCAATCCGCTTTTATCGAATAACTTTTTAACCAACTGCCGGTCCGCTGGCCATCCTGGAAATATAAGTATGTACAATCAGGCTCGTGAAACATGTGTTTAAACTAGGTTGATATCTGAATATCAATTGTAGATGAAATGCAACAAATACACCCGACAATCTAAAGTCCAAAATAAATGTTGCATAAGGCATACAAACACGAGCTTTTCAATTTATTCTATATAAACATTGAATAGTTCAATGGTTACTGATAGCATTTTTTGCTGTATTTCATCGGTGTTTGAACTGTCGGGAAATATGAGCAATTTGATTACTTTGCATTAACGCCTTCGTATGAAATGCAGTTTAACACTTTTCAATTCTAATTATTACAGCACAATGTAGATATTTTGGGTATTTTTTTTACAGTCTTCAGACCTTAAACGACTTTTTAACGCTGACGTATAAACGTACTTTCAGTTTCGGTTTTTTTCACCGTCGATATATATAACGGGACGTTTCAACTATTAGTCTAGTCCCTGGGGATAATTGTGTGAATTTTTTGTCCAGAGCATTTCTTGGTCTCATTGTAGAGGGGAATGATTGAAGTTCGATTTTAGTCAGGGTGGACGGTTCAAATCATGGTCGTTTCCATGGAAACCAAGACTGCGGCAATTAGAATATCATTTTCAAGGACCATACCTGTCCAAATCTTTAGTTTTATTAGTTTTATATGCCTACATAATTTGAATTAAATCCCTCTGATGTTTCAAGCATTTATATTCGGCTCTCAGATTTACTGTTTATTGAGGTCAAGAAAGGTCATGGTCAAGGTCATTTAAAGGTCAAAATGTAAAAAATGCTAAAAAATTATGGTTTCTACCCAAAACCAATGTTTATTATATAAACCATTTTATCGTTAAATTCTCAAATAGTGTTTTGAAACAAAATGCAGTTAGTACTGAGAAGGACAAAATTTACTTTAAGTTCATCATTTAAATAGTCTTCAAATTAGAAGTCATTACGTGGTCCATTCAAATACGTAATTTTGTTCAGAAACTGATATTATAGTTAAACTGGTTTTGCTTAACACAATGTCATATACTACAAATGCGTGCATAATATACACACATTCCTCATATGGAAATTACCTGCAAATGATATATATTTCAATGTAAGTACCTTTTTTTGATAATATCATATAATTGAAAGGTCATTTAAGGTCAAGGTCACGTGGTTTAAAGGTCAAGGTCATTTGAGACCCTCATGCATATAATAATTGTCCTTTAGACAATAAAATCAAACATCATATCTTTAAAGCACTAGTTTTATATGCATACTAGAATCAGCTCTTGTACCATAATGCAAAAATAATATATTCTTTAAACAGAAAATTACCTCCCTTTGACAAAGAAACACCATTTGCAGCAAACTTGATATTTGTCAAGCAAGAACGTATGATACTAAACAACTGTTTAAGTACATATATATGACCTAGTCACCACAAATTATTTATTTGATAAAGAAGGCTTGATGACACAACCTGCCAAATATATGTTGGTGCATGAAATGGAAAAGACGCTGGAGCCTGTTCAAAGAGTAGCATCGCCCGCATCATGGAAAGAAACACAAACTGCATACAAAGTGGATGTAATGGCCAACATCAGGAAATTGAGGATCTCAGGGTTGAGAACATTCAATGACATATGTGCCGCATTTGCCATATATATATATATATATATATATATATATATATATATATATATATATATATATCTGCTTTGTGCAGGACAGCCAAGAGACTAGACTTTGTATTTGATTCATACATTGAAGGTTATATAAAAAACAACGAGAGATCCCGCGGTCAAGATACAGGCCTATTGAAGTCAACATGTTCAATGAAGACACGCCATTGCCAGTAAATATGGATACTTTCTGGGCATCTGGCTCCAATAAAGTTAAACTACAAATTCTCTTGAGCAAATGGATTAGAAAAAAAAATGCAAATACATTATGGCCTAATGTAGAACTAGTATTAAGCAGCCCTGTAGTAGACGGAATATCAACTGATTGTATTGCTGTAAATAATGGCAATGAAAACTGTATCGAGCCATTGAAGCTGCTTGTAGAAGAAGCTGACGTACGCATTGTGCCCCATGCAATCAATATCACAAAACATGGCTATAAAAGAATTGTGCTGCTTTCCAATGACACAGACGTGACATTAGACTTCATTTTAGGACTTCATATTTGGAGCAGATTGTCTACAAATGGCTTAGAAGAGCTGTGGATGATAGGAAATAAACATCGTAGTACACATTTACGATACGATACATTTTTCGAAGATACATATTTGCTGAAGTCCATATCATATGCTTACAAATGTTCAGTATTTAATTTATAACATTTGCATCTCGAGCGCCGTATAAATTTGACGAGCATGGCGAACTAGTTCGTCTACATATTAAGATTACAAAATTCTCTCGTAAGTAAAAACTGTCGAACGATCGTTTATGAAACGACCCCCAGGTCTTTAAGTTTCGAGACAGACAAAAAATGTGTAATAAATTCATATGCACTGTTATGCTGCACGCACCGTGACATTTTGACACCGATTTCAGGCGAATTCAATAATATATTCTTAAACATTAAGATATCGGCACAGACTGTAAGAACAACTTCTTTTATGCACTAAAGATGTTTTGCAAACATATGTTAATATCTTGAGATATTTGCAAAAATAAACTTCTTAACGGTGTGTTTTCATTCTGTCCAGCCCTTGTGGAAACCCAGCAGAATCCCCGGTGATCCTGCACCCTGATTAAATATACATTGTATACACGATTAGATTGAGAAGGATTTCTACTATTTAATAATTTAAAATTTGTCCGATTTACGCGCATTAGTTAAAGTGAATGCTTAGTGGATTCGAAAATGATACCTATGTATATCGAGTAAATATATTTCTTGTCTTGAATAAAACAATATCCTTGTATTAATAATTAATTTCTTGAACACGTTATTGGAGTTCCAATATTTCCATATCTTTGTATGCGTTGAGAACAAACAAACATAAAATGCTACATACAGAGTAATAGATTATTCAAAGGGGCGTGTACAGATAGCATTTCATAGGAAACACTAAATAGTTGACCATTAGTTTGCGATACTTCAAAAAGATTTATAACACATACTGGTCATACAGGAAGGCACTTTATTTTAGCACTATAATGACCAATTGAAATTCAAATTCAGGAAAATGGTCGCCACTACTGGTGACATTTTAAATCCAGAACTAACATATTTAGTTTTAGAAAAAATATGCGTTGCAAGCGGCCAATGTAAACACTTGTTATTTTGTTACTTACTCCTTTTCGCACACATATCCTTCCGGACGATTGCAATGCTCATCATTCCAATGGTAATCGTACAACCGGAAGAATGACATGCAATCTTCTTCGCCGCCACTTTGATTTGGCTCGCCTGGCGACCAGTCGTAAATTTCAAAACTGCAAAATACAGCAATAATATAACATACAAAACATTGTAAAAAATCCCATATTCTTTTGTTCATGATTTCATTTAATGTTTTCTATTCTTCGCGTTTTTATTGGGCAAACCGATCAAAACCCGTATGTGTCAAAAAGGAGTACGCAAAAACACGGCATAGACTTAAACAGTGCAAAATCATTCGAAATTACATAACAATTAAACCACATGTAAGATAAGGGCATGTTAATGTTTTATACGAATTGAAAAACAGCAATACAAGTGACAAGTGTTATCAATAAACATGATCTTAATTTGGTTTGTACGACTTTACTTTTTTTTAACGTTGTACATTGCCACTCATTACCATTACAATGACGTGGAACAAATCTAAGCAGTAAACAGTTTTAACTCCGGCTTCAAAGCCTTGTTAAACAATGCTCATTCGCGATTGTCCGAAAAATTCTTAGATGTAATTGCACAGCCAAAGAGTTTACTTAAAATATAGAGTGCACAATGTTTACCTACAATCTAGAGCACAAAATGTTTACTTTCAAACATTGAGCACAACATGTTAACCTATAATATATAGTATACAATATTTACTTTCAATCCAGAGTACAAATGTTTACTTAGATAAATCGAGATTTGTATTACAATCAAACTTAATACACTTCTTCGATTTAAATATATAGTTTTGTCATAGATTCAATACGCGATGTAAGTAATTAACTCAACAGTTCGTAGATTTCACTTACCTAGTGCCTTCTTGCAATTGTAAGCTAAATGTTCCTAACATGTTCTTAGTTTGTTTATTCATACCATTAATCTATCAACTTAATGTAAAAACAGTTCACTGGGGATAATAAGTTCATTCCTAGTTCCTCGGAGTGGTAACGAGTACTGGGTGTTCACTTACTACTCTCCAGTGCTTTCCCATATCCACTGTCCTTCCGTTGTTATATCTGTTCCATCCATCCAGAATTGCATACCCATATCTTAAAAAAAAGTCATTCGCAAAATATGCATTTCTATACCTGAAGGAATGTAAGTGGTAGATGCAGTAAATGATATAAGAACCGGGAAAAGAAAAACATACAACAGCATAATAATGAAGGAGAAGGAAAGCGCTATTGGAAACAAAACGCAATTTCATGATATTGCAAACAATATTAAATAATAAAATATTAAATCTTAAAACCAAAGCAAGGTCTCAAAAATAACATAATTTCAGATATCGTATTTCGAAGTCGCTATTGTAAAAATAATATTTTCAATTACTTTGTTTTCATTTATAAGTTTTGTTAATAATGAAACGTCAATGCCTATCTTACACACGTACGCACGCACGCATACACACTCACGGATGCACACACCTGCTATTTGTAACTTCCTGAGTTCTCTCTGCACAAAATCGTTTTCCTCCTTTGTCATGATTATGGTTAATTGTGCCTTTTCAGCCTCGCATGCTTTCTGAAACAATTACAATATCCAATGCTAATACACAAAGAATCACCACGACATAAGAGGACATGTCCACGCGGCGTGTTTGAGGTTGGCGAGCTTCATTCCACGGGCCTTCGACCTTTGAACTAGTTGTATGAAAATGGCATATGCAATCGCCGATTAGTTTGTACGCTTTGGACAATTGCTGCTACTTGGCGTATTCGAGCTACATAAACGCGCAACAGCTCGACACAAAGCGTGCGGCTGGTGTCGAGTAACAAATCTTTATTAAATATTTTAGAAATCCATTAAAATACCTTTGAAATCGTTTTCTGCGAAAAAAATTAAATGATATTGCCAACTAATTAATTTTTTTAAACTGTCCTTTGGCTTATTATTTTCATTATCCTTATCCACGCGTTTTCGTTCATATGATAGCTAATTGATGAATTCCTTAGTGCACTATTGAAGAGTCGATATTTTAATGATTTCAAATGTTATTGGTCGCGATCATGTATTCCAGACTGGGTTAAAGTTGTGCTTCTTCCAGATCTGTTGCCATTCAATGCTTCATTCTACGATCTCCATTTAAATCCATCTCTGCATGTCTTTCCATCTGGATAGCTTTTACCATTCTGTCTTCTTCATTTGTCTTCCTCAGTTCTCTCGTTATGTTCTCGTCTTTTACAGTGAGTATGGAATGACTGCTCTGATAGTAATCGTAATCCTACAAACCATTGCTTCTGGCAATTATTTCTTTGCTTGCGATCTCACGGCCATGTACCTATTAATGCACGTATTATTAATACAGACCTTTGCATCTGTCCACTGCTTTATAGCTCGGGCTTCAATCTTGTAGCAGGAAGTCTCGAACTGAACCCACCCGGTGGCACAGGCGCCAGCGGCTGTTTTAAAAAAATAGTAAGAGCATACATTATTTCACAATGACACATTTTTGTTTGCGACAGTAGCTGTTAATGTAAAAATTCTATAATCTTCATCGTTTGAATGCGACGTGTACTGATTTGAGCATTTGTGATATCGAGCAAACAAGGCGGTTTCAATTATTAATTGAAGATTTTATACTACCGGTACTGTAAATTATGTATGCTTAAATCAATCATTGTTTTATGTCGCACAAAAAGCCTTTTACCAACTCAATGAAGGATATTTGGAAAAAGCTAAATTTTAAAAACATTTTAAAACAAAATATAAAATGTGACGGCACCAGTGTATGAAAGGAAAAATCAGAATGCGAAGACACATGTCCAAAAACGTATCATATTGCAACACAAACTGCTATGTTTTCAAAAAAAAAAGATTAAATATTACAATTTCCCGATACACATAATTCTTTAATCTCTTTTCTATGTTTTTATAGGTTGTATTGTATATCGATGGAATTACATGATTTTTTAGTTCACCACTACATACGTAATTTTGGAAAACGCATTTACCGTTTGGACCCTCCATGAGAACGCCATGGCAATGAAAGAGCAACGATAGTTTATAAAACAAGATATGTATTGATGCAAAGCATCAAAAAGCGTCGGAAATTTCAGTGTAAAAGGCACTCAATGAAGTTACATGGAACGATTTTTTTCTACTGTAAATGTATTGATATATTGGCTGATTATTTTAAACAAAATAGAAAAAGATACGGGTATAACCATTATCTATGATTTTGTGTTATAACCCCCAGATAACCATTATCTATGATGTTGTGTTTTAACCCCCAAATAACCATTATCTATGATTTTGTGTTGTAACACCCAAATATTGCATAGTTCATTTTATTTACATTGGTTTCCTTTTTTACTGGCATCCGTGTGCAGTTTTCATTAATTGACCAGAGCTGTGTAGGTTTTAAAAAATCTGCTTCATCTTGTAAGCGTAATTTAATATTTTTCTCCAGAATCATAGTTTTAACTTTCCTGACATCTTACCTAAGTGGGCAGATCCACAAAGAAACAATAGCGACACCAAATTTAGCATACTTCCCTTGCTCGCAACTTTAAACGCTTTGAAAATATGGCTTTCGTTTCTGTTGACAGGTGTTCTATCACACAGGTAAAGTAAAAACAACGATAATTTACGAACTATCTAAAGATAAGATAGGGTCGTTCATACTAAACGTGCACTTTTAAAACAACTGTTACGATTGTTATCTATTGACTTACATTTGTTTGTAAAATATACACAGACGTAATTATAGCAGGGTCCATTAGGTTTAAGGTACGTATTGTTTAGTAATATGTTACAATATGATGCCATATGAGAACTCGCACAGACCACTTAGGGTCACCCACGCATTATAGTGATCCTGCTATAGTTTTATAGCAATCATCCCAAATGCGTTGAATGGTTATTTTTGGCACATGTTAAATACATGGGAATTTAGTCTAGTCCCCGAAAGAATGTGTGTGCATTTTAGTTCCAGGCAATTTCTTTGCATTGTTATATAATCGGGTTCCTGAAGCTTAATGTAAGAGAGCGTGTACAGTTTTTATACTGCAGGTTACACTGACACCAATATGGCGTCAACAAGAAGCGTTTTGTTTAAAAATCACTTCGTCATACTTTAAATGGCAAATACAATTCAAAGTAAATGTTAATCAATATGAATAATAAATTAATGAGGTTTCAAACAATGCTATAGCCAGTGTCATCAGAGGTTAAGGTCGATACCCTTAAGGTCAAATATAAAAAAACGCATACACAGGTAATCTATTGATCTCAAATTTTTATTTATTTCACGATGACGTACAACAAAAAGTGCTCCAAATGCATATTTTTTAGAATAACACAGTTCACATCCTAAAAAAGATCATTTGAACTCCAGACGCTTTCATAACAGATTTTTTTTAACTGTTTAAATAAGCAAACAATTCATAGAAAACATAGCTATTTAGACTGTTAGTCTTTAATACAATAGATCTGTTTACTAGAGTTGCGACACCTTAAGGGTTTCGCGTGATGGAATGAGTGGAGAGATGAAATCAAATTGAAAATTGATTATTTCTAAAAAAAAATGGTACGAAAAAATATGTGGGTAGGAAAAAAAAACAAATTTGGGTACGAAAACAAATTTGAGTACGATAAAAAGGGTACAAACAAAATAAGGGAACGAAAAAACTATTTTGGTACGAAAAAAATGGGTACAAATAAAAAATAAGGTACGAAAAAATTTGTGTACGAAAAAAAAATGAGTACGAACAAATGGGTACGAAGAAATTTGGGTACGAACAAATTTGTGTACGAAAAAATTGGGTACAAAAAAATGTGGGTACGAAAAAAAAATTGGTTATGAAAAAAAATTAGGGTACGAAAAACTATTTGGGTACGAATAAAAAGGTTCAAATAAAAATTTGGGTACAAAAAAAATTGGGAACAAAACGAATTTGGGTACGAAAAAAATTTGAGTACGAACAAATGGGTTCAAAGAAATTTGGGTTCGAACAAATTTGTGTAAAAAAAAAATTGGGTACGAAAAAAAATTTGGTTATGAAAACCTATAGGGAACGAAAAAATTAGGGTACAAAAAACTATTTGGGTACGAAAAAAAAAGGGTACATATATAAATTTGGGTACAAAAAAAATTGGGTACGAAACAAGTTTGTGCACCGACGGACAGACGAAGCGGCGACTATATGCTCCCCCTAAAAAATTTGGGGGGGAGCATAATAAACAAGTTATGGCAATTTAAAGGTGGTACGCAAACTTAATAATAGATTTATCAATTATATGCTTATTCTAGTGAAAAAAAGGCCATAATTGTTACAAAATGCTTGATACAGTTATCTGCTCTTGTTTATACATTGGGGTCATGTTGGTTAATAAGCAAAATACATGGTGTATGAACGCAATATGTCAAGTGACATAAAAAATATTTGAGGTCATATGCAAACTTTAACATAGATTTATCAATAATATGCATATTATTCTTAGTGAAAAAGGGCCTAATTCTGTTAAAATGCTTGATACAGTAAATGAGTTGTCTGCTCTTGTTTATAGATTGGGGTTATGTCGGTAATGAAGTATGCAAAATATAAAAGCAATATGTCAATGGACATAGGAAATATATTTGAGGTGGTACGCAAACATTCCAATGCGCACGCCGACGCCGGGTTGAGTAGGATAGCTCGACTATATATATTTCATATATAACAGTCAAGCTAAAATGTAAATATACCATAAACAACAGGCTAACCTCAATCACAACTTTAATGCAATGCTTATAACAATAGAGATACAATTATATGCCAGGGATTGAAACTAACTGTTTACTATTGTGGGCAACCATCTTTAGTATTTTGGTTGCCCAGATAAAGAATAACGAGCCCAGAAATATGAACATGTGAATATTATACATTCTTTTAATAAAATAATAGATAATTAAATACATTTGGTGACAACACATGTTCAATGCATGATGTTTTATTATGAGCCTGAATTGAATCATGTCCTATTCCTAAATAATGAATGTTATTTAACTAGTATTGATCCATGGTGATCAATTGTTTTTCAATTTTTATTGCAGTGAATTGTTTTAAGCTTTAAAAAAAAGAAGTTTACCAACTTTTGAAATTGAGTTGCCCAGGCCAAAATCTACTTGCCCCGGGTTCACGGTAAACCACTTATTTCCATCCCTGTATGCTCTTCATTTTCTGTTCTTCCATCCCATTCTCAAAATTAAATTTAAAGCCGATATTTTTTAATAACATTAGTATGAATTACTAACCATTATCACCCAAAAAACAATTTTACAAAGCTGTAATCCCGTCGTAGAGATTTAGTTTACTATTATCAGTGTTCTCTTTAAATACCGGCTGCGAGCGATCTTGCCGGTTACATTAACTCTTGATGCCGGCTACTTTTCCCAAATATATCAAGTAAATGTCACAAATGCTTTGGTTTTACTGCATAGTTGCCGGCCATATAACTGGCTACTCAAATTTTTCTGGAAAACACTGAACTATGCATGACAAACACACAAAAATTAAATACATCTTAGATTCATTGTAAAAAATAAATTGACACTTCCAGCTTGTCGTCACTAAAATCCAAAGATTCAAATAATTTTCCACAAGATACGTCAACAATTGCGTAATCAAATGAATGAAAAATAAAAGTAAAGAAAGCTGGATTTTACATAAATTTCAGGTTGAAACACAACAAGGTAAAGGTAGTCGGTGAGATATAATAATAATACAGTTAGTAAGGCTCGTACCCTGGGTACGGTAAATATACTAAAACATACCCGGGAATTTTAACACTAAATCGGTTGTTGTCGGCTATTTTGTAAAAATTAATTATGTTTACATTTATGTCAATTTTCTGTTAAATGGCATTTATACAATGTATTATCAAAACTCATTTTTACAATCATTAATGTGATTCAATTTAAAATCTTAAATTGTTTAAAGTCGCGTCATTGTATGACGTTGTCAAGTATATTTTCCGCGATGTCGCACGTTCACTTTTTACCGTCATAGATTTTTTTAAAGAAACATTTTTTGGTTTGCGAGGTCCGTTAAATGGGGAACACCATATTTAATATTTATATTATGTTTTAACAAATAATTCATGCTGTGTAATAAATATTGTATAAGATATTTCGATATTTATTGAAAATGTTTCAAATTGTTATTTATGAAACCTTTTATTCTAATGAGTGTATGCTATCATATTATACTTCGAATAGCAGATCTGTTGTACTATAATCGTATTATTCATTCTTTATTGTTAATTTCATTTATTGTAGAGAATCGTCAATGTTACATCTAGTCGCCAATCCTTGTCGTTAGTGTTAGTTTTCAATGCTTGTTATCATTGCCGTCAATGTTAGTCGTCAATCCTTATCGTCATTATACATGAAGGAAATAAAAGCAGAAACAGAGACGTATTCTTGATTACTTGATTATTCCTACGGCGTCCTCTCAACACTCATACTAAAAAGCATGTTGATGCAGATTTTTTTTAAAGAGAAGTTTCTTTAAGGTAAACAATATTGTTTTACTTTAATCGCTAGCATGTTTAACGACATCGGATTTTTGGCAGATATACAACTCGGATACAATCTAATATTTGCGGGTATGTTTAAGTTTCTTTACCGTACCCGGGCTACATGTAAGTAAAGTTAAGAGTACCCGGGGTACATGTACCGGTAAGTAGTACCCGAGCTGAGAATGTCAATTGAAGGTGTTAGAGATGCATTGAACCATAAGATTAAAAAGGGTAATTAACCACGGGCTTATTAAAATTAAAACGATGACATTACATTGTACCAGCTGTTTATTGTTGTATACTGTAAGCTTGAAATATTTTAAATAATGTAAACAACTTACCTTGTATAAAGTTGGCACATTGTTGTCAGGTGTAGAAACTTTTTATACTTATTTCTGTTTAGTTGCACTGGCTGAACAAAAGGATTATGTAGTCGTTTCTAAATAATCACGAAACAACCTACTAATGCATATATGCTTGCCAGTTTCTGAGTTTGTGCATTTCCATTCATTATACTATCAGCCTTGGCAAACAGCGTAGACTCAGATGAGACGCCGCATGATGTCTGCTGAAGATTTCCATATCCACGGGTGTTTTTATGTCAAATGTTATGGTTTTTCAATAGATCGTATACTTATCTACAAAACAGCGAATAAGCGTTCACTTTACATCATTTTTAATTATGTTATTTTGTTAATACTTTCTCGCGTTCTTTTCGAGCCAATGGTAGCAATTGAAACGCCGTCTGCTATTTCATACGCTGAAGCCTGAAGATTTCCATATCTCAGATTCCATAGATTTATGTCATGAATCGAGAAGGATATCCACTGGTGTTTTTTTATGGCAAATTTTATTGGTTTGCATTGGATCGTATACTTATCTACAAAATAGCTAACTAGCGTTGACTTTAAATCACTTCTGATGATCTTATTTTGTAAGTCGTCAGCCATTTTGACGGTTGCCGGGTTGGTTTGTTTACTTTCGGTTTCCACTACAAACGAAATTAATTGATTTGCTGCTCGCGTTTATTTATTGATTAAATAATAAATTATTAAACCCTAATTATGTTATTGTCTCAATGTCATTTATATTCAAGATATTATCGGATAAATAGAATACCATTCTAATACCAGTGTGTACTTACATTTATCTCGGAAAGCCTAGCCGTGTAAACCTTTCTTCAACTGGTCGCACACAATACGTTGAATAACACATAGATTTATGTCATGTTCATTAAAAAAACACAATGCGCACAAAAGACATGCATGTGTACTACCGATTGATATTCAAACACAATTATTACGTCTTTGTTTATCGATTAAACGCCTACTGAATTAATAACGCGTAACTTGGTTTCTTTGTTTATTAACAAGATGGAAGCTAGCCTAAGCGCTTTTCATGACGTCATGCGCGCGTGCCGTTTCCCATAAAAATATTTCAACACAAAATACTCGAAAACTTGATTTTTCCCAGGTATAACGCCTACGCCAACAGGTAGATCGCATTCTTGTCCATATACATGTCAAATTTCAGCAAACGTGCTCGGCCAGTTTTCAAGAAGCACAAATCGCAGTGATTTGCTCCAGCTTAACGAAACTTAGCCCCCTTTATCATTCGTTCGAATGAACGTCATCAATGATGACGTCCAATACATCACTCATTCCATACTAGACTTGCGACACCTTAAGGGTTTCGCGGGATGGAATGAGTGGGGAGATCATATACAATTTTCAGCTTTCCGGAAGCAAGGACCCTCTGGACGTGAAACATCAGCTTTCCAACACTATATGATTCCAGTTCCAAAGCACATATTGCATTAGTTCAATAAGAAGAACATAAAACGTCATATTCACAAATCTCTGAAAAACAAACAGTGCTAAAAAATATTTAAAGTAGTCATTTACTATTTAATTGATTATGTCCTCTGATTGTTGCCTTTTTTATTTAAATATGTGTTCCTATATGCATTTATTGTTGTATTGACTTAAACAACTAAAATGGATGCCAATTCTTAGTTTGCTGTCTAAGTCTACCCTAAAATTATACATGTTTCTTGCATAATTGAATTATCAAAAACTGCATACTTGTAAAGGAATTGTCAGAGTTATTTGGTTAAGTTAGAGACAAAGTAAAGCAAATATATTCATTTTTCTTAAAATGAATCATCCTCTGAAGCCCCCACTGGGATTCAAACCCAGATCTCTTTCCTCTGGGAAGGAAAGTATTCTATCTTGAAATACAAGGGCAAGTAAGAGGACAATTTGCAATTTTAAACCTATAAACATATAAACTTAATTTTTCACATGACCTTAGAAACAACACAGACATCTCTGAATCTGAAATACATTACAGTTACAATTCAGGTTTTTAGTATTGTGCATTGTACATGAATGTTTAAATATTGTATTTATCCTTGGTACACAGAACTGCCTAAAGATGCGTAAAATACCAGTATTCAAATCTGAAAATACCCCATGTGTTTGTTTCACTCTGTAAGTATCCCTATTTTATTTCAATAAAGAAGTTTTTCCTTCTCCTGAAAATTTAACTAAATGTCAGTTATGCTACTTTTTCATTCAGCAAATGACATGTCAATTTTGAAAATTTGGTAAAAACATTATTTTTACCAAAAAGGTAGACTTAATATTATTAAACAGTTGATGTATGTCACCTTAATAAAAAAACAAAAATGGGAAAGAAATAAAATATTTAAAAATGTCAGTTACATGACTTATAACATTAAGTAGACGATATAGCTTTGATACTTTAGGATACGAGTAGACCTTAACACAAATAGGATAAGAGTAGACCTGAACACAAAATTTACCCAAATTTTCAATTTTCTAACTATAAAAGGGGGCATTATTCTGTCAAAAAACAGAAAAAAATGAGTACGAAAAAAATGTGTGTACGACAACAATTGGGTAAGAAAAAATTATGCCAAAAAAATATATGCTAAAATAGCTTGGGGTCTTGACCACCAAAACGGCTTGGATTTTAATTATGCTGAAATAACTCGGGGTCATGACCACCAAACTGGCTTAGAATTAAATTATGCTGAAATAGCTCAGGATCTTGACCACCAACCTGGCTTGGATTTTTATTATGCTGAAAAAGCTCGGGATCTTTACCACCAAACTGGCTTGGATTTGAATTATGCTCATAGTTCGGGTTCTTGACCACCAAACTGGCTTGCATTTTAATTATGCTGAAATAGCTCAGGATCTTGACCATCAAACTGGCTTTGATTTTAATTATGCCGAAATAGTTCAGGATCTTCACCACCAAACTGGCTTGGATTTTAAATATGCGGAAATAGCTCGAGGTCTCGGCCATGAAACTGGCTAGGATTTTAATTATGCTGAAAAAGCTCGGGTTCTTGACCACCAAACTGGCCTTGATTTTAATAATACCGAAATAGTTCAGGATCTTGACCACTAAACTGACTTGGATTTTAAATATGCTGAAACAGCTCAGGGTCTCCCCCACGAAACTGGCTAGGATTTTAATTATGCTGAAAAAGCTTGGGGTCTTGATCACCAAACTGACCTGGATTTTAATTATACCGAATAAGTTCAGGATCTTGACCACTAAACTGACTTGGATTTTTATTATGCTAAAATAGCTCGGGGTCTCCGCCACCAAACTGGCTTGGATTTTAATTATGGTTAGAAAGCTCGGGGTCTTTACCACAAAAATTGACCACCAAACTGGCTTGGATTTTAATTATACCGAAATAGTTCAGGATCTTGACCACTAACCTGACTTGGATTTTAATTACGATGAAATAGCTCGGGGTCTCTGCCACCAAACTGGCTTGGATTTTAATTATGGTGAGAAAGCTCGGGTCTTGACCACAAAAATGGCTTGGATTTTAATTATGCTGAAATAGCTTGGGATCTTTACCACCAAAGTGGGCGGGGCCCTGGGGTGGGTAATGTGAACATGGATGGTCGAGACACTGTGTTGTCATAAGAAATCTTTAGTATTAATTTGAAGTCATTTGGTGAAAAATGGTGCGGCAGAGGCCGACGTGTATTCCCATGCCGCATGTTTGACCCAGAGGGCGCCCCAGGGTTGGTAATGCGGCCATGCATGGTTAAGATTGACCGTAACTATTGTCTTAAGAGATTTCGAGTGCTTGACAGGTTAATGTAAGCCATCATGGAGACGGGTGGTTTATGTGGGTTGGTGGTAATTTAAAAGATGAAGTTTCAAAAATAAATATAAAAATAAATTTTTTTTGGGGGGGGGGGGATTCTGGGGTGGGGCATGGGGGATAGTTTGGGTGCAGTGCATTGTGGTATGTCAGGTTAGTGTTGTTTTGTCAAAGTATGAATCAAATGTGATCATAAATAAAGAAGTTATGGCAATTTAAGCAAAATGTTCAATTATCTAAGTATAAAAGGGGCAATAATTCTGTCAAATGCTTGATACAGTTTTCTGCTCTTGTTTATAGATTGGGATCATGTTGGTAAAGAAGTATGCAAAATATGAAAGCAATATGGCAAAGGACATAGAAAATATTTGAGGTGGTATGCAAACTTTAACATAGATTTATCAATAATATGCATATTCTTAGTATAAAAGGTTAATAATTCTGTCAAAATGCTTGATACAGTTGTCTGCTCTTGTTTATAGATTGGGATCATGTTGGTAATGAAGTATGCAAAATATGAAAACAATAAGTCAAAGCAATATGGCAAAGGACATAGAAAATATTTGAGGTGGTATGCAAACTTTAACATAGATTCATCAATAATATGCATATTCTAAGTATAAAAGGGGCAATAATTCTGTCAAAATGCTTGATACAGTTGTCTGCTCTTGTTTATAGATAAGGGTCATGTTGGTAAAGAAGTACATGTATGCAAAGTATAAAAGTAATTTGTTAAAGGACAAAGAAAATATATGGGGTAGTACACAAACTTTAACATGTGCACGCTAACGGTAACGCTGACGTGATCAGGATAGCTCCATTATATATATTTCATATATATTAGTCAAGCTTAAAATGAGTGAAAATCTCTGACCCGTCTCCACCCCATCCCCTTTAACTTTTGACCCAGTGGTCAGATCAAAATTCCAAATAGTGCAGGGTCGCACATAATGCTCATAGCTACCATGTGTTTAAGTTTCAAGGTTCTAGTGCTTATGGTGTAGGAGATAGTGGCTAGGACAGACGGACAGACTGATGGTGGAGATAACCACAATGAACCTGTTAACAGCCAACTAACGCTGCCAACAAAGCACAAGCTTTATGTGTCAGGATGCGGCACTATCTATACAAACTGCATAAGGAATTACAAGACGCTTAGGGTTTGAGGGACACCAAACCTGATTATGAGTCTTCCACACCTTAAGCATCTTAATAACCCTTTGCATGCTGGGAAATTTGTCGTCTGCTAAAATGTCGTCTGCTGAATTTCTAAAATAAGCATTTTCTTCAAAAAAAATTCAAAGAATACTATCAGAATAGCAAACAGTTTGGATCCTGATGAGACGCCACGTTCTGTGGCGTCTCATCTGGATCCAAACTGTTTTCAAAGGCCTTTAAAATTCGGTTCCCGCACTGAAAGGGTTAAATATACTTATTTGCTTGTGTACATGTACCTGATAATAAATTATTATTATTACCTGTTTTGGCATCAACAAGCTTTATCAATTGGCCCTCAAATTTTGCACATAAACGCTTCACGATCAACCAATATGCCTTTTCATTTCAAGTCGGAAAGCAATTTAGCCCTTATTCGGCCATAATAGGGTGGAGGATCTATTTAAAATACAACTATTCCAGATACAAAAATATGAATTCATTTATTTAATGCACTTATTTTCTTCTCTTTTGCTACGAAATGACCATAAACCAGCTTTCCAAGTCATATTTTGCACTAGCAGATGATATTTCTTTTTTTACATATGAAAGGTAAAAAGAAATTCAAGCAGCATTTTATAATATAAATTTTAAAATGCACTCAATCATGCACTTCCAAACAATATTATTGTAATTCTGTTATTTATAATCATATTAATAATGTCTCATTTTTCTCAAGTTTATGGTTTCAGGCTTTTTCCGCTCAATTTTGGGAAAACGCCACACTGGAATTTTGGGAATTTCGCGTCGTGAAAAAGCCCATTTTGGGAAAAAAATTATTCGCAAAATTGGCTCAATTGGGAAAAATTATTGCATATAAATAGTGTTTCTTATATTTCAAAGAAGCCATTAACTGGTAAATAACGACTATTTGGATAACTTATTATTAAAATTTTACAAAATATTATGAACATGTGTGATAAGTGCAGGTTTTTTAATCTTAATTTGGTGAAAAGGCTTGGCCTTTTATGAGGTGAAAAAAATGGTGCGAAGCGCCGGATTTTGAGGAAAATAAGGAAAGTCTTAAATAATCATTAACATATTTTACAGTTTTTAAAACAAATTCAAGGCAACAGATAATTTAATTATGCAATACTTTCTATTTTCTACACCGGATCAGGTCAACTTATATATTTTAAGGGTAAAAAAAAAAAAAAAAAAAAATTTTTTTTTGTTTTTTTTTTTTCAATTGGGAATATTTTTTTTCAATTGGGAAAAAAACAACCAGATTTGCATTGGGAATGGGGCCGAATTTCGGACCCGTGGCATAGGGCGGAAAAAGCCTGCGGTTTACTATCTATTTTTCCCAATTTTATGGTTTATCTTGATTATTTTCTGAATTCAAAAGGCACTGGCTTAAAAAAAAAATGTCTATGCATGTAACTGTATATTGAAATCTCTTTATGAGTGATTATAAATGCATGATAAAATTCTAACATGTTATGTAATAGATAAATCTATATTGTTTGTATTTTTTCGTAAACATTATTAGCCACCGTTGTGGTCAAACATATTTTTTTGTTTTATTAATGACATTGTTTCACAGATTACTGTAACAGAGCTACAGATAAGGTGGGCATTTGTGCAAATACCCAATGTAAAATTGCCGATTACGCATAGAAAAATAAAACCATGCGTTCCGAAACCCCATTGAAATTGCCGATTACGCATATCATATTTTTCCTTTGCATAACGAGTAAATTTGTCCCGGAAATACCCTGGTCCGAAATACCCGGATTCTTTCCGCTTTGTCCAAGCTCTTTCAGTATAACCTTCAGCACAATAATATGTACGGAAAAAAGTGTCTTTGTGACTACGTGTTATTGTTGTGAAAATGTCGAAATCGTGAGGCCTTAAAAATGGAAACATCGTATCCTAGGCACAAAGAAACTCAATTTTAAGATATTTAACCGCAGGCAACACAAAATCAGAAGCGGAAAATATAGTGAAACTAATTCTTGACGATATTATGTCGGAGGCAATCGCTGTCAGTGCTTACATTGTAAGAAAACTGGTGGAAAAAATCGTTGAACTTTTTTTTAAAATCAAGACTGTATATTATGGATACATCTACATAATGACACAAAATCTCTGAAACTAATCAATTAAGAGTGGAACTACAACCAGCTAATTCAGGTAAGCAGGTGAGAATTTAAGACAATGAACATACCCAATTTTAAAACAAAGGTACCCAATTGTCAATTAAAGTACCCGGTAGTGGGTACCGACTTTTTTGTACCCAATTGAATATGAAAATATCCAATTGAACTCAAAAGTAGTGGGTATTAACCCAATTACTCAGAAAAGTTATCTGGAGCTCTGCTGTAACGTACAATCTTTATACGGAATGAAGGAGTTTTTATTTACAAGTACACTTTTTGTATTTTTTTGATAGTCTACTTAATTTTTGTTTTACTGTTAAATAAAATAACGCCGCACGAGTCAGACTCATGTCGTTAAAATCTAGAGTTTAAATGAAATTATGTCACACGATATACGTATAAAAATATTTAACTGCATGTCCGACTTGTCGTCATTAAATTCAAGTCGTCATTAAATTCAAGATTTAAAATGAAAATACGTGTAAGATATATGTACTTCATACCATACGAGTTTTTTAGGATATTTTCAGATCTGAATACTGGTATTTTACATGTGTTAAACTTTAACTGTAATGTATCGCAGATTCAGAGATGTATGTTTTGTTGTAAAGGTCATTTAACCCAACATATCTCAGACACAAAGAGTGTCCAAATTTGTGCAAACAATTAAATTAAAACTAAGACATTTATCGATTGTCATTACCTGCTGTATAATTTATTTGTGTACTGACATATATTCAATTGTGGTGAAATCAACCGGGATCACCTTGGTGAAAATCTGGTGGAAAAATCACTGCACTAACCTGAGGCATCAGAGTGTCATGATTGATTGCTCAGTTGTACATATTTTTCTAATTCTGGCTACCATAACTTTAAATGTCGCTTTTTATGATTTTTGACTGGCGCGACATTATAGTTATGGACCAACCCCATTAGGAAAGTCAACCAGAAAATGCCGAAAGTCGACAGTTAACAAAGACCGGTCCAAAACAGCTTTTAAATGCAGTTATTGGCCCATATCAATCACTTGATTGGAAAGATTGACATTTTTCACATTTAACTGATACATTCTTTCACAAAATACTATCTTAAACATTTAAAATTTATCTATTCTGCTCTTACATATCGAGAAAAACAGCGATGTGACAGACTTTCTTGAAAGGCTAATCTCCCGAGATTTCACGGTCATATGATGGTATTTCTACTTTTAGTAACATACCATGTGCTCAAGTGTTTTCAAATTCAGAATGACATTTCCCGGTATTTTAGAATAGTCTGGCTTGTTTTGTGAACAAATTGTAGTGTAAATACAAACTCAAAGTAAATATTTAAAACTACCCGATTCACACTGAAATCATTTTTATAATCCACCAGACTTGTTGTTAATCACAAATAATAGATTTCAGAAAACGAAAGTAATGTTTACAATTTCAGCAAAAAATGTCAAGGTCGTTCGAAAGTATCCAAATTAAAACTAGTCTTGGACAAAGCGACAATGGCGTCAAAATTGTGAATTTCAGACTGATGAGAGTTATTTTCATCTATTGTAAGATGCATTTGAAACATTTGAACCTTAAAATATTCCTCGGTGCAGTAATTTATATTCATTCACCAATATATGTAGAAATGTATCCAAGAAAATGAGCATTCTTTGATTTATAGCGTGACATAAATATGTTACGACTCTGGTTGACTTTCGATACGGGGTTGGCTTCATCATACAGGTATGTCAATACTATATCAGTGTCCGACAAATTTCTTATTTTTCAGGGAGCCCACTGGGCTACCAATAAAAATATTTGGTAGCCCATATAATTTTCCTACAAAATGATAAGATGCAGGTTTTCATCTTTATTTTATTTCTTCATTTACATATATACATAATATGTATACATACATATACATAATACAGCAAGTAGTCTGATGTACACAGTCAATATTGTTTATTAATGTTACAGTACAGGCACCGTGTACTTAAATGTAAATGTACCAAAGAAAATCATATACTACATGTAGATATAACATGTATGTGCACATGTATGTGTACTTAAATTCGGACAGCACGTTAAGTTGGAAACGTAAATAAAGCGTTTAGATGATCAATACGACTGACTCGTATGGTGTTAATCAATGCAATTGCTCTTTTTAACAACAAATACCGAGTTTCAAGAAATCAAGAGTATTAAATCATTTATTTACTTGTGTCCGACTTTAAGTTCTGTCCGAATTTACGTATTGCATCCATATGTTACGACACTAGTGTGCAGTCAGTATACAATACAATAATTGTTTCAATTATGAAGGAACTGATACAGTCTAACGGTAACGATACAGCATTTTTACATTATATTTTATTAAGAGGAAATGTCAATGCCAAATAATTCGCGAGATACCCCGGTACTTTAGTTGAAATTCACAACAAAACTTTTAATGGAAATTAAATGATCTCAATGATGTACCCGCTACGAAATTTTTATTTACAAATAAATACACCCATGCCAATTTGTGCGCGCTTTTTATCTGGACCAGGGGCCTATACGTTTGTATAGGTCCCTGTCTGGACAAAGAAATTCATTTATTAAATGTAGAATTTTGTAACCTAAAATAGCTGTACACAACGTGTGCAAACCGTCGCAGGTGATTTACGCAAGTTGCAATTGAACGGTCCTGATTGGGAGCTTATTTCATCATATCTTTAAATAGAATCATATGCCGAAATTCAATTGACACTTTAGAAAATTTCAAACGTTTGTGTTTATAACTCTCATCGTCTATATTACCCTCCCATAATTTGGTTTAAAAAAAAATAAATTGGGCATATATGGGATTATTGATTAACAGTCGATCAATCCAATTATTAATTGACAATGCAAACTAATTAGCAGGTGTTAACCGCGTTGTTATTAATATTCATTTTCGGTTTCGTTACTGTTTTGAAGAATCCGCTATTGTTTTGATTTATTTAATGTTCGGCATCCTTGGATATTTAACGACATCAAAAACGTAGTCGCTCTTACTCATTGTTGCGGTTAACAAAGAATTCCAAACTGCGAAATGATGTTGCATCATGTGCGCCAACTATCCAACCGGCTCTCATTATATTATTAGCAGACGACAAATGTTGATTCTGATTGAATGATTAAAATTCACTCTTACTGTTTACGACATTACCGCAAGTGATCGGTGACTGATAAGATAATTGATTGCACTTTGTTATCGGATTATAAACAAGACACGGTGTAGAAACACATGGTCAGCGTGTTTATTCTACGTATGTCTGTCAATAAAACGGGCTACAGCTCTTATAGATTTATAGTAGCCCGGCGGGCGTCAGCTGGAACATTTCAGTAGCCCGATGAAAAAATTCTGTAGCCCCCGGGCTCTGGGCAATGGATTTGTCGGACACTGCTATATAAGTTGTACGCTGAAGTTTCTTTAGCTAATATTTTTCTTATGTTGACAGACCATTGACATTGCTGGGGTTTGTTGAGATAAATACTTATTATCATCAGGGGCAGGAAGACATTATAGACATTAAACAGCGTATCATTACGTAGACAACAGTTGCACAACTGTATGCGTAAAAGGTAAATCAGTATATTAATAATTATGTTGACAACTAGCTTACGTAGCAACGTCCGAAAATATGAAATATCCGACATCTATTTCAATATTTAAAATTCAAGATATAATGACTACTGAACTGTTTTACTTTAAGGAAAAAACAGTAAAAGTATGTTTTTAATGAAAATAAAACACAACAAACAATATACTTATCATGATAACGGCTAAACGACTTATTATCCCAATATAACACTGTCATTGAATCGCACATTTCAATTTAAAATTATTCCCCTTGAAAGTTAATGCATATTGATATAACGAATTCATCAAACGTTATCAAACATGAGTAATTTGCATTGCATCGGATTCCCACAATATTATGTGGATGTAAATCGGATCCGGTTGTTGTTTATGTGTCAAGCTCATTTTGCCAGTGAGATACTTAAATTTCTTGCGTAGTAAAATCGGCTAGATTGAACTTTACCGGTACGCAGTTGTTTACCACTATCAAATCTACTGTAAAGTACACAAAGATACTTACATAATTCTGCCGTATCTGTCTGAATAAACATCCGCTGCACAAAATATAGACATTTGTATTAATTATTATTAAACACAATCATATTTTTCTGTGTTTATTGAATTAATGACACTGAGTTTCTTTGTTGCGTTACAAGATGGCGGATCTCTAGCGCTGTTTGTGAAGTGACGTCACAATGTTTATTTGAGCGCGTGCCCGTTCCCACACAAAAAGTTTAAACACAAAATACTCGAAAACTTGATTTTTGCCAGGTATAACGCCTACGCCAACAGGTAGATCGCATTCTTGTCCATATACATGTCAAATTTCAGCAAAAGTAACCGACAAGTTTTCAAGCGCCACAAATCGCGACTATATGCCTCAACTTAATGAAACTTAGCCCCCTTTATCATTCGTTCGAATGAACGTCATCAATGATGACGTCCAATACATCACTCATTCCATACTAGAGTTGCGACACCTTAAGGGTTTCGCGGGATGGAATGAGTGGAGAGATCAAATCAAATTGAAAAAAAAATTGGTACGAAAAAATATGTGGGTATGAAATAAAACAAATTTGGGCATGGAAACATATTTGAGTCAAAAAAAAGGGTACAAACAAAATAAGGGTACGAAAAACTATTTAGGTACGAAAAAATGGGTACCAATTAAAAAATTAGGTACGAAAAAATTCGGGAACGAAAAAAATTTGACTACGATCAAATGAGTACGAACAAAATTTGGGTACGAACAACTTTGTGTACGAAAAAAATGGGTATGAAAAAATTAGGGTAGGAAAAAAAACAATTTGAATACGAAAACAAATTAGAATACGAAAAATATAGGGAACGAAAAAAATTAGGGTACGAAAAAACTATTTGGGTACGAAAAAAATGGGTACGAATAAAAGTTTGGGTACGAAACAAATTTGGGTACGAAAAAAATGGGTACGAAACAAAATTTGGGTACGAAAAAATTTGGGTACAAAAAACATTTGGGTACGAAAAAGATGGGTACGAAAAAAAAAATTGGGTACGAACAAATTTGGGTACGAAAAACATTTGGGTACGAAAAAAATGGGTTCGAAACAAAAATTGGGTACGAACAAATTTGGGTACGAAAAACATTTGGGTACGAAAAAAATGGGTACGAAAAAAAAAATTTGGGTACGACAAAAATTGGGAACGGAAAACATTTGGTACGAAAAAATGGGTACGAAACAAATTTGAGTACGAAAAAAATGGGTACAAATTTTTTTTGGGTACGAACAAATTTGGGTACGAAAAACATTTGGGTATGAAAAAAATGGTTACAAAAAAAATCGGTACAAAAAAAATGGGTAAAAAAAATATTTGGGTACGAAAAAAATTGGGTACGAAAAACATTTGGGTTCGAAAAAAAGGGGACGAAAAAAAGAATTGGGTACGAACAAGTTAGGGTACCAAAAACATTTGGGTACGAACAAAATGGGTACGAAAAAAAAATTTGGGTACAAAAAAATTTGAGGACGAAAAAAATGGGTACAAAAAAAATAGGTACGAAAAAAATATGGGTACGAAATATTATTGGTACGAATTTGTTTATATTTAAAATCAATTTTGAATTGTCTAGCGGGTAAATCGTCTTGTGGGGGTGAATTGTCTTAGGGTTGCTATTAACACTACATGTACTTCCGGCTTATCCACGTGTTTATAGTGATTGCGCAATAAAAAACACCACTTTTTCGTCATTTTATCAAAAACTGGATTTTTCCCAGATATGACGAAAACGCCATATACATGAGAAATTTCAGCACAAGTGTCGGGCCAGTTTCAACACTCTCAAATCGCTGCTATACGCTGGAGCTTATCGAATTTTAGTCGCCATTATCATTTGTTCAATTGAACATCCTCAAATGATGACGTCAATATAGCACTCATTCCATAAAAACCAGGAGTCAATGACCCCTGGACTGAAATTTTGAGGAGTCAAATTGAAAAATGCTCGGGTCAATTTTGAAGCGCATTAATTGTGTTTTTGTCTGTATTATTCAATTTTTTTTAGATAAAAACATGCTCCAAGAGTTACACAATATCTAAAAAAGTAATACTGCGTTATTAAATAAAAATACCATGATACATAACACAACATATTTTAATGAATTGGTACACAAAGATAAGGACAAAATATCAATAATTTGTGCGAACAATATCGACTTTTAAGTTTTTCAAAAACAAAACATGTTCATTTTACAACTTTTATTATTTCTATCACTATACTATGTTTATTTGTTAAAACAATAAATGCTCATTAAAATCTACTTCATCATAACACATTTAAGTAATTTAAGATATGTACCTGTAGCACCTTTTCATCACATATTTATCTTGTTATAAAACTCATATTATCATCATCCCTATGATAGCTTTTGTACAAAAACACAATCTAAATGCATGGAACATCTAGTATATCTATTACTGTTTATCCAAATACTATACATGTCGGAAATATATACACTTAAGAATGCCTTACCAGAAGTAGTTTAACTTTAATAATCCAAAATTTCCTTGTTGTTATCTGGTTTAACAAACCTTATTTAATGTTTGTTAAATCCAGTTAATGCTATCTCCATTATTGAATCACCATTACCGGTACTTGTAATTTGAATTGTTGTTGTTGTTTGAATCGCCATTTTTAAATTGAACGCAGGTTTAATGTTAATTTACAATACGTCCGCCATTTACAATGTCAAAGGTCAGACGTAGCAATTTAATTCTACTCGGGTAATTTATATCTAATTGAGAAAATGTGTTTTCTTAATGTTTATGTGTAGTATTATGACTTGTGAGTATAAAAAAACAACGCCCGGGGTAGACCTCTATTCCCTCGATTATAGACCGAGTTTCAAATACTGAAACATTAATTTTGATTAGGAGCACAGGGGGATTTATTACCATGGAACTGGAGATGTTAACTGACTGACACACGGGTTAAATTTTCTATGCGTCAAAATGACGCACGGCAGAAAAAAGGGTTGCGTCAAAAATGAGTCATTTTTAATTTGCTCGCGTCAAAACGCAGGATTCTGCTTCTATTGAAATCCCTGGTCCAATATTTGTTTTGAAGTTAAATATGCATACCGATGTTGATGAAGATTAGACTAACAGTGTGACTTCTGTGGTATAAACATGCATTTTGTTTATTTAATATATTAACCAATTTTGTTAGCTCAAATGACCCAGTGTCAAACTTGGCTGAGATTTAATTTATACAAATCTTCTGACCAAACTTCATTAAGATTTGAGAATAAATTAAAGAAAGCGAAACAGTTTTTCAAATTCAGCCAAGACATCATAAGAACAAATGACCTGACCAAGTTTCTTGAAGGATGCACAGTAAATGTGATTTCTTGAGTGGTAACAAGATTTTACTATAGCCATTGGCCCATATAAGGAAAACTGCTACGCCCTCAACGGCCATGGTTTTAAACCGACAGAACATTTTTAACTATACCCAAAATTAATAAAACCTTATCAAACATTAGTAATTTGAATGACTATACATGTATTAAACACCCCAAAAAACTCATGAATGTAAAATCAAACCCCGTTGTTGTTTACTTTTCAACCCCAGTTTGTGAGAAATAAATGGGTTTCTAAAATTTATCGCATGGAAATGGTATATACAATACTAATAATTCAACTTGTCATAAAAAATTTTAGTGCACAATTATACTTACAGAGTATTCTGTCATATCTATTACCTGTCAATAATACCCGAAAGGGGAGTTAGACAGTATACAGTCTTGGCCAAACATGGCCGGACCGACGAACACGTCCTGTAAAATTGTGTAAGGTCAGGCCTGTCTGTCAAATTTACAGGACTCATTGTCCGGTAAAAAAAACAAAAACAAATTCATAGGTTTGTTTATGGCTCTGAAAGTTTTCTGAGGTGCAAAAATAGCAATAGCGTTTTTATACATGTGCTTTTCCATACCAACTCTCTTTCTGCTGACGGAATTTTCCGAGGGCACCTGATTGGTCTATTTATGTGCATCTTACAAATGCGGGTCAGGACGGTCCAAATCCATGACGGCCTAGTCCCTTAAAAAGATAATCATAAATCTGATTATTACAATTTAAATGATGCAGATATCAATTTGTGTGGTTTTAATAGCAATAGTAATGTATAATAATGATCGTTGTAATTCAAACCGTTATTATCTTGGCTATCAATGTCCACGCGTGAAACAGGCCGGTTGTCATTTATCGAGGCCGTTGTAAGTTTAGGCTGTATTGACCAGACTCATACCTGACATGCACGCTAAGCATAGCTTAGTTAAAAAAGTATAAAGCACTTTTGTTTTGGAAATTGTTCTTAAGATATTACAAAGAAGCCAGCGATTTTCCTCCTTCTTTATAAAGTACCGGTAAATGGTACTTTCCCAATCGAGCGAAAATTCCCAAATTCCCAATCGGCATCTGAAAAAATCCCAATCGGCGTCCGATTTTTTTTCAAAACGATCGAAAGTTTCGTAACAAATCCCAACTTTCGGCAGGCGAACAAAGAAAATCGTATAGTTGTGTGTAACCACGCGCTCGATTAATATCGGGTTTTATTATTCAGCGCGTTCAATGAATAGAGTCGTTACTGTTTGCGGTTCTTTTGTCAGGCAGCCAGCGTACTGTTTGACGTCGGTTTGAAACCTTATCGTAGTTTGAAATGCCCTCCAGCACTGCCTCTGTGGAAAGGTTGTTCAGTCTAATGAACAATCTTTGCACGACCAATCGGAACCGTCTATCACAGGACACATTGACAGCTCTAATGATGCTGTGCAGAGAGGGATGCCAGCAACTGAGTGATGATCAAACATCAAAGATTGATGTAAAAAAAAAATGAAACAGAGAGACATTGCTTTATAAGAGATTAAAACAACTTGTAATTGATTTTGTGTCTTCTATATAATATTTTGTTATTTATATCAACTTTATTACTTTTAGTAATGGACATTAAGGCATGCCTGCAAATGATTATTTTAATGGGTATGTTCAATTAAGTTTGAACTGTATGATGTATTCAATAAGACCCAAACTTCACGACGCGATTTTCCCAATTTAAGGATTTCACGACTCGATTTTTCCCAATTTTGAGGTTTTCACGACTCAATTTTTCCCAATTGGACCGGTACGGGTACTTTTCCCAATTGGACAAGGAAAATCGCTGGAAGCGATTCCTGTTTATATTAACTGTTAACATGCGTTCAGCATTTAAAAATTTTTTTTTTCTAAACAAGACTAGTACCATGTATGGCGTGTATTATTATTTAATGTCAGATACAAATGTGTGACCTTAAAATTAATACCTATTCTATAATTTTATCATTTTATATCATAAACACCTTGATCCCGGCAATGAAACCAAGTTATTTTACTTACTATTATATTCTGTAGCCAGTAGGTCCTATAAAAAAAGAGCGGGTCCTGTATTTTTTCCCATTTTACAGGACCTTCTGTCCAGTAAATATTTGCCTAGTTTGAATTTGACTGAGCATATATAGATAGATAGAAAAACCACACGCTGCACATATTACAGGCTTTTGTATTGCTGATATTTAATTTCTTCTTTGCATATTCAATTGATAAAAAAACTCAAATGGATGTCTATTCTTAGTTTGCTGTCTTATTGTACCCTCAAATTATAAATGTTTCTTCAATGATTGAATTTTCAGAAACCTCATTCTTTAAAAGAAATTTTCAAAGTTATTTGGTTAAAGCCACACACTTTGAAATGAAATACATGTTAATCAATACATAAAGATGCAATTTGAAGGTGTGCAAAATTGTCATTAAATCTATAGCCTTACATGTGTATATTCTAATTGGCATAAGTAAAATTAAATCTATAGCCTAGTTAGAAAGTAATATATTATTGTTTAAATGGTACCGCTTTTAAACCGAAAGTAGGATTTGTAGACATATAAGTCTATTTTGACAAATGCAATTATTTTTAAGTTTTAAAGCGCAAAAAAGATTGATTTCTACCTTGTAATCACCAGATATATTCTAAATGGCAAAGATAAAAATATGTTTATTATTTATACATAAATTTACTATGCCATGCAGTTAATTTTTAGGTGTGTGGCTTTCAGTCATTTACAAAGTTGAGCAAATATAATCATTTTTCTAAAAATAAATCATCCTCTGAAGCCCCCACTGAGATTCAGACTCAGACCTCTTTCCTCCGTGAAGGAAAGTATTCTATCTTGAAATACAAGGGCATGTAAGAGGAAAGTTAGTTATTTTAAATCTATCAACAAATAGATTTGAACAATATTTATATGTTATTAAAATATGCAAACAGCCCATAAGTTTATTTTTCACATGACCTTCATAACAGAACAGACATCTCTGAATCTGCAATACATTACATTCTTAAGTGTTAACAAGGTAAATGTTGACGACTAACAACAGACAACAGACAAAAGGCGATCACAAAATCCAGAGTTTAAAAGAATTTACGATACACGAGATACGTATTTCATACTTTACAAGAGCGAAGGAGTCATAAAAAACTTAATTTATTATTAACAACACGCTTACCTCAATTTTAACTTTATCCCAATGCTTTAAACAATAAAGTTACAATGATATGAACTTCCATTTTCTGTTCTTCCTTCCCTTTCTCATAAATTATTTAAAACCACACTATTTTTTAATAATAAAAGTATTAAATGCTAACCATTCTGACCTTAAACACAATATAGGAAACCGTACCAGGGGTTTTTTTTAGAAAAAGGGGAAGACACTGGACGCTGGGTAAAAGGGGAAAATCGAGCGCGAAAGAGACATATTTGGGGAAAAAATAAAAACTGTTCATTTCAATGTCTATAACTCACCTACAGACTTCAGGTTTTTTTTTAGAAAAAGAGTCATGTCTCTGACCTTTTTGTTCTTAAACACATGAACAAGTATGATATTAAAGTCAAAGTCCTAAATAAAGTTGCAGGGGTAGATCTAATAATGGGAAATGTTTTCAACTTGGGCCGGGGAACGATGTCAATATTGTGATTTCAATTTCATGATGAATGGGTTGACGATCTAGATCTGCTACAGTATTGGAAGGGAAAGGTGCGGCAGCTGCCGATTGTCTACTTTCACTTTCACAATAATCCGACAGTATTAATCGATGTTGATTACATGTACCTCCGAATCCTGCTGGGTTTCAACGGTTTTTGATGATTCATTCTTAAAAAATACGTCAACGCAATTAATATTTTCCGAGTCCGAATGTTTTATTTTGTTCGTGTATGAACGCCAATTGTGAGACTTTTTCTGTTTTAACGTTTATATCTTGGCTTTCACATAACCCGGATGAAAATTCGACTGGTTTCCGGTAATTAATTGACAAAACACCCTTCTCGCCCAAGACCGGAATCCAGTAAAATAGTCACATGATTAATACGATTAGTTGCCCGGTTTCCATGACGTAATTTAAGAGCTATATATAGAATCACTGGGATTCCCAGATTTGAGTGTTCGTCGGGAGAGAGAGAGAGAGAGCGAGATCGTTGTACATGGTACAAATTGGATAAGCGTCGACTTCCCAAAAGAAAAAAAAAAATTCTTTGAGGGTAAAATATTATATTTTGGTGAAAAATTATATTTTTGGAGGGGAAATGGTATTTTTAGGGGAAAAATTCTGGTAGGGGAAGACGCCGAATATCGGCGTCACTTTCTTAGTAAAAAAAAAACCCTGCGTACATCCAACTTGTTGTCAGTAAAGTCCAGAGTTTACATGAAATTATGTTACACGAGATATGTATTTCATACTACACTACGCGACCCGTGATTTTTGCTGCAATTCTCGCATCACCGCATGTACATGTAACATATATGTATACATTTACATTATACATTGCAATAATAAAGCTTTTGTTGTTGTTGTATACAATGGGCATATTAGCTAAAATACTCCCGTTCGACATGAATTTGATGAAGTAATGTCGGAAGCTTTAACGGCTCCAAATTAATATAACAGCGCAGAATGATCATGCAATAATTATTGAACATAACATGTAAACATTATTTAATTATATTCCAGGCCCGAATACACTACCACTTTTCAAATTCCATATTGTTGCCATATACATGTAGCACCGTCTAAATTGAAAGTTGCATAGTGTTTCGTCATTGGTCTGTTATAAATACCTTGTTTCTCTATACATGGTATTTGATTTAGACAAAACTAATAATTTGGTAATTTACGAGAAATATGATATAAGCTTTTTAAATACGCTCGTCCCACATTATGCACTGTACTGTTTACACTTCTGAAAAATGGCGTAGTCATATGGTTGTGTTAATGAAATTCTCAAGCATATTTACCGACATAAATGTTTAAGATTATTTTTTTCGTAAGTGAAGTTGTAATTATGTTGGATTATTTGATAATTGTGAACATTAGAAAAGCGTTATGTATACAGTTATCGATACAATTCGGTTTATATGCATGAATTGCTGAATCATCGATGTCACGGATATCCACTGCAATCACGGCGAATCACCGCAAAACTGAGGGGAATCAGGGCGAAGATTATCTTGCTCTCGCGCGACGGCAGAGTGACGAATCACGTGAAATCGCGGTGATTTTCCACTCAAAAATCAAACTGTCCGCCTTGACTCCGCAAATTAGGCAACAATCACGGGTCACGTAGTGTATACATTGTATTTACAGAAGCGAAGGAGTCATAAAAAAACTAAATTTAGTATTAACGACACGCTTACATTTACATCAATTTTAACTTTAATCCTTTGCTTAAAACAATAAAGTTACAAAGATATGAACCTCCAATTTTGGTCATCCTTCTCTTTGTCAAAATTTATTAAAAACCACACTATTTTTTTTAAATTTGTGTATCAAATGCTAACCATTCTTACCTAAAACATGATTAAGGAAACCGAAATTTTGACGCAGCGAGTTATTTTATTCTTATGGAAGATTAAATTATGCATGACAAAAATACAATCGGAAATATTTTTACAATCTTTTGAGGCTTTAAAAAAGATTTTACTGTTAAATAAAATAACACGTCTGACTTGTCGTCATTAAAATCCAGAGTTTGAATGAAATTATGTTACACGAGATACGCATTTCATACCATATAAGAGCAAAGGAAACATAAAGAACTAAATTTAGTATAAGCGACACGCTTACCTAAATTTAAACTTTAATCCAATTCTTAAAACAATTAAGTTGCAAGATACGGTAACTGCACGCACTTTGTAAAAAAATCTCAAATTCATTTGAACTCCACACTCATTCCATCACGCGAAACCCTTAAGGTGTCGCAATACAGAAGCGAAGGAGTCATAAAAAAACTCAATTTAGCATTAACAACATGCTTACATGTACATCAATTTTAACTTTAATCCTTTGCTTAAAACAATAAAGTTACAAAGATTTGAACCTCCAATTTTGGTCATCCTTCTCTTTCTCAAAATTTATTAAAAACCACACTATTTTTTTTTTAATTTGTGCATCAAATGCTAACCATTCTTACCTAAAACATGATTAAGGAAACCGAAATTTTGACGCAGCGAGTTATTTATTCTTATGGAAGATTAAATTATGCATGACAAAAATACAATCGGAAATATTTTTACAATCTTTTGATGCTTTAAAAAATATTTTACTGTTAAATAAAATAACACGTCTGACTTGTCGTCATTAAAATCCAGAGTTTTAATGAAATTACGTTACACGAGATACGCATTTCATACCATATTAGAGCAAAGGAGACATAAAGAACTAAATTTAGTATAAGCAACACGCTTACCTAAATTTAAACTTTAATCCAATTCTTAAAACAATATTATAAAGTTGCAAGACACAGTAACATGCACGCACTTCCATTTTCTGTGATTTTTTTGCGTTCCATTTCTCAAAATTTATTTACAACCACACTAATTCTTAATTACATTTGTATCAAATGCTTAACATAACAAAGCCGTAATCCTGTCGCTGTAAGTTATTTTATTCCTATGAAAATTTAAATTATGCATGGCAAACACAAAATCCAAAATAATATTGGATTCTTTCTATGCTTAAAAACATATTTAACTGCACGACTGACTTGTAGTCATTAAAATCCAGAGTTTAAATGAAAATACGCCACACGAGATATAGCTGTATTCCATATCAATTCATGTGTGCTGAACAAAGGGGCAAATATACACTAGGCTTACAATGCTCAAACCAAAAGGTTCCAAATTGTTGCAAACAAATAAATTAAACATTCACATTTATCAATTATAATTACAAGCTATTTGTTTTTGTACTGCTATAAATTGTGGTGTGGTGAACCTATATGAGAATCAGGTGAACCACTGCCCTAATCAGAAATCAGTCTGAATTAATGTTACTCAGCTTTACATATTCTACTAATTATTAATTAAATAAAAATATTAAATCTTGACAGAACTTTGTCAAGTTGACGATGCTTATAATTTGAGAAGTTAATGATTTATAATCATCGAGGGGGGTATTCCAGACGTTAAACATTGCATCATTACATGGAAAAACAGCTGCACAACTGTATGCGAAAAGGTAAAACAGTATATTCTATCGAGAACTAACTTGCATAGCAACGTCCGAAATGTGCAAACTCCGACATCTATTTCGATATTTATAAATTCAAGATATAACGTTAACTGAACTGTTGTACAGAAATCAAACTATAAAACTTGTGTTTTGATAAAAATAATAAGCAAAGCAAACCAAAAAAACTTACCCTTTTAACGGCAAAACAATTAATTTATCCAATATTCAACACATGTATTTCCATTCAAATTATGCCCTTGAAGTTGAACTTTAACGGTTGATTGTCGTTTCGTTCCACTATCAGTTCGTGCCACTAATATTTGTGTTGTTTATTTTTCAAGGTAAGTTTCGTAAGAAATAAATGTGTTTGAAAACTTTATCGTATGGTAATGGTATATAAAATTCAACTCATCGGACAAATTCAATAACACAATGACACTTACCAAGTTTTCTGAACAACCGTACACAGCGCAAAATGCGGGATCCGCGTGATGTCTATTTCCATATCCACGGGTGTGTTTATGTCAAATGCTAGTGTTTTTCAATAGATCGTATACTTATCTAAAAAACGGCGAAGTAGCGTTCACTTTAATTATTTTGATGATGTTATTTTGTAAATAATTTCTCGCGTTCTTTTCGAACGTTCATTTGCAGCCATTTTGATTGTTGGTTGTATACTTCCGAAATTATGTGTTTAAATGACTCTCAAAAATGTTTTTAGTGCAAAAATGGTAGTTTTAAGTATCGATTTCTCGGATTTATTATATATATTTTGTTAACTTATTTGCGTTTAAATTTGATTGTTTGTTGTTTACTTGCGAACTATTTTTCCTGTGTACGCTAGTGGATATGTAATCAGGTTACCATATTTACATCAATGAAATTTAACTGTTGTTTGTTTTTGTTTGTTTTGTTAATATTTTCTAAACGGGTTCAGCTTCGTATGTTAAACGCAATATGAACTTATTTATTAATTTGGGAATAAAATCGCAATATGTATTAATTAATATCAAATTTGAAGTGTCTATCGCGTGAATTGTCTCCTTGGGTTGAATTGTGTTTGGGTTGCTATTAACGCTATTAACGCTTCCGGCGAGAACTCATTTTATAGCGATTGCGCAATAAAAAACACCACTTTTTCGTAATTTTATCAAAAACTGGACTTTTCCCAGATATGACGAATACGCCATCGTGTAGATCGAGTTCTGGTCCATATACATGTCAAATTTCAGCACAAGTGTTGGGCCAGTTTTCAAGACTCCCAAATCGCTCCTATACGCTGGAGCTTAACGAATTTTAGCCCCCTTTATCATTCGTTCGATTGAACGTCATCAATGATGACGTCCAATACAGCACTCATTCCATACTAGAGTTGCGACACCTTAAGGGTTTCGCGGGATGGAATGAGTGGGGAGATGAAATAGAATTGAAACCTATTTCTTTTGTGCATTTAATGATGGTAACCAAAGTTCTCGCAAAAAATTAATATACATATCACATGATAGTAACCATAATACTCGCCGACATGTTTATTGTTTCGAGGCCGTTCGATTAGCTACCTTAAAAAGTAGAACTTCAATTACCATGACTATAATATTAAAAACGTGAAAAGAGCAAACAACTGCAGTGTGTCGGACATCCCCATCTTAAACACTATCGACTAGCATTAAGCCTTTTTCTGTGTCTTCAAAATTCTGTGTATTTTATTGAAACATCATTATATATTTGCGTTCTAGATAGTGTTGAATTCATTTTGCGATGCAATCAGCGCTTTGATTTTATATTACGAAATGTACTACGCAATACATTGTGTGACGTCATTTCGGTGACGAAACACAATGGTTTTATTTACACTCTCTGGAATTTAAGGACATGTCGTTGTGTTTTTTATCTGTAAACTATTTGTTTAAAGCATCGAACGAATGCAAAACGTATTTCGGATTGTGTGTTCATCATGCATAAATGTAAACATAGATAGGAATACAATACAATTGTGTGGTTTGAACTAAGTTTCGATAAAGACATGGATTAATAAAGGTGAAAGTGCATATCGTTTCAAATTGTTTGTTATAAACTTTGGATTAAAGTAGTCAACTTATTGTTACAAACATTTGATTAACGATGTCATTTATGTAAGCGTGACGTTTATACTAAATTAAGTTTTTTTATTACTCTTGTTAAAGCTGAAATTGAGTCATCAAATTTCGCTACAAAACGGTGTCAGTTGCAATAGATATTTTAATGTGCGACGTGAAATTATAATTATGTTTGATTATTTTGTTTATTTGTTACGCACTTTATGCTGCTAATGATGTGTTGCTAACGGCAAGCCTTGCCGTGTAAACCTTTCTTCAACTCGTCGGACAAATTCAAGTACACGTGATACTTACGTTGTATTTTATTTTTTCTGTGTATTTGATGATGGTAACCAAAGATATCACAGAGATGTCAATACTGTATACATGAAACTATTTCAATTAATGCTATTTTGAGAAGTCCGTCACCACTCTATCGTTTGTTATTGTTAATATCATACTATTTTGCTCCTCTATATAAACATTTCTCAAAACCGGCTTTCCGTACTTTTATTTTGCATGCAAGTGATTGCGCAATTTATGACGTATGTTGTGTGACGTAATTTATTTGTCAAAACAAACAATTTTAAGTTAAATTCTCTGGATGTTTTTAACAGTTATTTATTTGTTTAAAGCATCGAACGAATGCAAAAACGTATTTCGGATTGTGTGTTTATCATACATAATTGTAATTGTTATATTATATTGGATTATTTTCGTCATTAAGGTAAGCGTGTTGTTAATACTCAATTGATTTACTGCTCAAGTTTATTTATTGATTCAATAATTAAACCCTGAATTAATAATGTATTTGTCTCATGATTATCATGTATATTAAAGGTATTATCGGATAATAGAATACCATGTTAATACCAGTGTGTACTTACATTTATCCGACACGTCTCGGAAAGCCTCGCCGTGTAAACCTTTCTTCAACTCGTCGCACACAATAACATAGATTTATGTCATGAATATCTAAACAACCACACTCGATCTGCACAAAAGACATGCATGTGTACTTCGTATTGATATTTAAACACAATTATTACGTCGTTGTTTATAGATTTAACGCCTAACTGTATATTATATTGAATTAATAACGCGTAACTTAGTTTCTTTGTTTCTTAACAAGATGGAAGCTAGCCTAAGCGCTTTTCATGACGTTACGTCACAATGTTTATCTACGCGCGTGTGGTTTCGCAGAAAAAATATTTAAACACAAAATACTCGAAAACTTGATTTTTCCCATTTATAACGCCTACGCCAACAGGTAGATCGCATTCTTATCCATATACATGTCAAATTTCAGCAAACGTGTTCGGCCAGTTTTCAAGACTCCCAAATCGCGGCTATATGCCCCAGCTTAACGAAACTTAGCCCCCTTTATCATTCGTTCGAATGAACGTCATCAATGATGACGTCCAATACATCACTCATTCCATACTAGAGTTGCGACACCTTAAGGGTTTCGCGGGATGGAATGAGTGGGAACTAAAAAAATGTGGGTTCGAAAATTTTGGGTAAGAAAATGTGGGAACACAAATTTTGGGTACTAAACAAATGTGGGTACGAACATTTTGGTTACGAAAAAAAATGTGGGTTCGAAAATTGTGGGTACAATGGGTCAATGTTAAGGTTTTAGCATGGCGGACGCCGGACGGCGAAAAGACACGATACGACACGATGAGCTGGCTATGACAATACCTCAGGTATTCTCCGAAAACAGCCGAGCGCATATGCATAAGTCAGTGAGTAATACTCAACAAGACTATTGTCAAGCAAATTTGTCCCCTACCGGCTC
Organism: Dreissena polymorpha; assembly: GCF_020536995.1. NCBI lineage: Eukaryota > Metazoa > Mollusca > Bivalvia > Myida > Dreissenidae > Dreissena > Dreissena polymorpha. The sequence goes on from NC_068355.1 coordinate 172,604,033, forward strand.
CACCATTGTCAGAATTTATTTTATTTTTTTATTTATTGCCATAGAAACCAGAATTTTTGACGTAGGAACAAAATGAAATCACGTGCATAATGTCCTTATTGCCATCTATCCATGTTTCAAGTTTCATGAAAAAATATTAAGAACTTTTAAAGTTATCGCAGGATTCAGAAAAGTGTGACAGACTGACTGACTGACTGACGGACACACAGAGCACAAACCATAAATCCCCTCCGGTGAAACCGGTAGTGGACTAATAAAAGCTAGGCACGGCGTATAAAATCAGAACCACTGGGTCGAATCTGCTGAAACTTGGCCACATTATAGATTATAGTCCAAACAAGCTACAGAATGAGCGTTTTTGGACCTGACAGCGTAAAACATTAATTAATAATGGACAGCACAAAATGGGTCATTTTGTACAAAAAATGTAAACTTTGAGTGGCATTTAATGACCTTTAGACATCAGAAAGTTGCAAATTTTTAATATTCTGCACACTTCGACTTGTTTTTTTTACAAATTTAGAAGCATTTATGCTTGGGATGTATATAAACCCTGTTATTCAGTGTCAAATTTGGCAAAAAATCACAATACAATCCCAAAAATGGCTAAGCAGCAATGCCCCTTTAACATTATTCCTTATATTTAATTGTATTGTTTAAAAAGATAACTGTGTATATTTAATCATAATGGCTCTGTATATCACACATGATAGGGCACTGCTGGGGCTTGAACCCAGAACTCATCTCACATTGTAAGATGCGTTTTTCAATTAAACTACAATGTCTGTATCTTGTGAAGTGGAGCCAACATACACCCACATACCGGTAAGTGAAAAAATCATTCTGTCCATATATTTGTACTGGGCGTTAGTGAAAGTCTTTTTCCAGGTTTTCCCTGATTTCCAGGTTGGCTGGAAACCATGTTTAACTATGATAAAATGTTCTTTAGATGCCATGTGTATTAATATATAGGTCTATTTTTCTGAGATATTAATGAAAATGCCTTTGGGTATGTGGCGAATATTAAAAAAATCTGCAACTTGATATATGGTGCTAACACGGTAAAATTGTATGAGCCCAAATTATAATAGATGAATGCGTATTATGCTTCTCTGCTTATACTATGACGACATGTTCATACAATGTCATTTTTATTAATATACATGTATATGCCAAATTTAATGAAAAAGACTTGAAAATGTGTGTCGCAAGATCAGGGTTGGCATATTGACCGGTCAATTGAGTATTGACCGGGTCGGCGGTCAATACCCGGTTAAAACCGGTCATTACTGGTCAATACCGGTCATTACTGGTCGATTGAAAATTGTAGCATGTAAACATCACTAAGGAGCTATTTTATATTAAATAAATAATTATTCTGTAATTGATAAACTTTGTTTGAGTCATTTATTGTAAAAAAAATCTTTAAAGTTGTAAAAAATTAAATCTTTATCATTTATGGAAATGGCCTCAAATATATAAGGACTCAGGCAATATCTTTATCATGGTGTATCACATCTGTTACTAAAGTATTATTACTATTGTAGTTACCATAGTATTTCACTTATCTATTGATATATCTATTTGATAAGCAGATGGACAAACAGAACTCTAGTGTTTTCTAGGGTCATAAATCTGGCCCCTAAGCCTTAATTGGTAATAAAATCTATGCAGTTTTATGTCTCTGATATTGACAATGAAGCAAATCTGCCCTTAGGCTATTTCAGATCACTCACACAAAAGAAGATTACTTGCTATTAATTTAATAGTAACTTCTAAGTTGTCTACTTTCTGTATTATGAGCGTTTTTTTCCTTTCATATTTAAAAGTTCAATTGGTATTCAAATGATTAAGCAATCAAAGTTCTTGATTTTGACAACGAAAATGTTTTCCAATTGTGGGTCTACTCTAGACTCTACTTTTCAATTATTGTTTTCTTTTATTAATTATTTCTTATTATGTTTTTTATTTTTATATCAATGGAAAATATAAGAATTTTTCACTATTTTGTTTAAAAATTATTTAAAGAAATCTAGGCAAGAAAACATGATAAGTAAGGGTCGTGTCAAAAAGGTGCCATTTAAGGCCCTATTATCAGTTTTGGGTGCCCCATCCTAGGTGTCACTGAGAAGACTGTGGGGACAGTGGTGCATGAGGAACAACTCATACACAGTAATTGACAGGTTCTTGTTGAATCAAGCACAGAATTATCTGAGCATTCATAATTCATTAGAATTGAAAAAAAGTTCAATCAACCAGAAAAATCCAATGGACCAACTTGGACTAATTTTCAAAATTTCGAGAGATTGGCCAACAAATTGCATGAACAGGTATAAAATAGTGGGTATTAATAGCTTTAGACATTATTGGCAACATGTCTGTTTAATTTATATTATCAATATAGTTTAATTAGGCATGGATAATTAATTAAAATTGGGGGAAAAAGTTCAATCGACCAGTATTGACCAGTAATGACCACTTCAGGAGTATTGACCGGGGCGGTTTTAACCGGTAAAAACCGCTGGTTAAAACCGGGGGTGGTCGATTGGTGCCAACCCTGCGCAAGATACCAAGTACGAAAAAAATCAGCATTTTTATGTAGGGTCATCACACGGTAAAATTATTTGTGCCCAAAATAATAATAGATGAATGCATATTAGGCTTCAATGTTGCTTATACTATGACTACTGGTTCATACGATGCCATTTTTATAAATATCTATGCCAAATTTAATGAAATAGACATGAAAATGTGTGTCGCCAGGTACCAAGTAAGAAAAAAATCAGCATTTTTATCTAGGGTCTTCACACGGTTAAATTATTTGTGCACAAATAATAATAGATGAATGCATATTAGGCTTCAATGTTGCTTATACTATGACTACTGGTTCATACGATGCCATTTTTATAAATATCTATGCCAAATTTAATGAAATAGACTTGAAAATGTGTGTCGCCAGGTTCCAAATAAGAAAAAAATCAGCATTTTTATATAGGGTCTTCACACAGTAAAATTATTTGTGCCCAAGTAATAATAGATGAATGCATATTAGGCTTCAATGTTGCTTATACTATGACTACTGGTTCATACGATGCCAATTTTATAAATATCTATGCCAAATTTAATGCAATAGAATTGAAAATGTGATTCGCCAGGTACCAAGTAAGAAAAAAATCCGCATTTTTATGTAGGGTCTTCACACAGTAAAATTATTTGTGCCCAAATAAGAATAGATGAATGCATATTAGGCTTCAATGTTGCTTATACTATGACTAATGGTTCATACGATACCATTTTTATAAATATCTATGCCAAATTTAATGAAATAGACTTGAAAATGTGATTCGCCAGGTACCAAGTAAGAAAAAAATCCGCATTTTTATGTAGGGTCTTCACACGGTAAAATTATTTGTTCCCAAATAATAATAGATGAATACATATTAGGCTTCAATGTTGCTTATACTATGACGATATGTTCATACAATGCCATTTTTAAAAATATCTATGCCAAATTTAATGAAATAGAATTAAAAATGTGTGTCGCCAGGTACCAAGTAAGAAAAAAATCAGCATTTTTATGTAGGGTCTTCACATGGTAAAATTATTTGTGCCAAAAATAATAACAGATGAATGCATATTAGGCTTCAATGTTGCTTATACTATGACTACTGGTTCATACAATGCCATTTTTAAAAATATCTATGCCAAATTTAATGAAATAGACTTGAAAATGTGTGTCGCCAGGTACCAAGTAAGAAAAAATCAGCATTTTTATGTAGGGTCTTCACACGGTAAAATTATTTGTGCCCAAATAATAATAGATGAATGCATATTAGGCTTCAATGTTGCTTATACTATGACTACTGGTTCATACGATGCCATTTTTATAAATATCTATGCCAAATTTAATGAAATAGACATGAAAATGTGTGTCGCCAGGTACCAAGTAAGAAAAAAATCAGCATTTTTATCTAGGGTCTTCACACGGTTAAATTATTTGTGCACAAATAATAATAGATGAATGCATATTAGGCTTCAATGTTGCTTTACTATGACTACTGGTTCATACGATGCCATTTTTATAAATATCTATGCCAAATTTAATGAAATAGACTTGAAAATGTGTGTCGCCAGGTACCAAATAAGAAAAAAATCAGCATTTTTATGTAGGATCTTCACACGGTAAAATTGTTTGTGCCCAAATAATAATACATGTAGATGAATGCATATTAGGCTTCAATGTTGCTTATACTATGACTACTGGTTCATACGATGCCATTTTTTAAAATATCTATGCCAAATTTAATGAAAAAGACTTGAAAATGTGTGTCGCCAGGTACCAGGTGAGAAAAAAATCAGCATTTTTATGTAGGGTCTTCACACAGTAAAATTATTTGTGCCCAATTAATAATAGATGAATGCATATTAGGCTTCAATGTTGCTTATACTATGACTACTGGTTCATACGATGCCAATTTTATAAATATCTATGCCAAATTTAATGAAATAGACTTGAAAATGTGTGTCGCCAGGTACCAAGTAAGAAAAAAATCAGCATTTTTATGTAGGGTCTTCACACAGTAAAATTATTTGTGCCCAAATAATAATAGATAAATGCATATAAGGCTTCAATGCAGGGTTGGCATATTGACCGGTCAATTGAGTATTGACCGGGCTGGCGGTCAATACCTGGTTAAAACCGGTCAATACTGGTCATTACTGGTCGATTGAAAATTGTAGCATTTAAACATTACAAAGGAGCCATTTTATATAAAATCAATAATTATTCTGTAATTGATAAACTTTTTTCTGAGTTATTTATTTTTAAAAAATCTTTAAAGCTGTAAAAAGTTACTTCTTAATTATTTATGGAAACAGCCTCAAATACATAAGGACTAAGGCAATATCTTTATCTCAGTGTATCACATCTGTTACTAATTAGCCGGATTTTACATAAATTCCAGGTTGATAAACACAACAAGGTAAAGGTACTTTGTAGTCGGTGAGATATAATAATAATACAGTTAGTAAGGCTCGTACCCTGGGTACGGTTAATATACTAAAACGTACGCGGGAATTTTAACACTAAATCGGTTGTTGTCGGCTATTTTGTAAAAATTAATTATGTTTACATTTATGTAAATTTTCTGTTGAATGGCATTTATATTATCAAAACTCATTGTTAAAATCAATAATGTGATTTAATTTTAAATCTTAAATTGTTTAAAGTCGCGTCATTGTATGACGTCGTCAAGTATAATATTTTCCGCGACATCGCACGTTCACTTTTTACCGTCATAGATTTTTTTAAAGAAACATTATTTGGTTACCAAGGTCCGTTAAATGGGGAACACCATATTCGGTATTTATATTATGTTTTAACAATTAATTAATGCTGTGTAATAAATATTGTTTAAGATATTTCGATATTTATTGAAAATGTTTCAAATTGTTATTTATGAAACCTCTTATTCCTATGAGTGTATGCTATTATATTATACTTTGAAAAGCATATCTGTTGTACTATAATCTTATTATTCATTTATTACTGTTAATTTCATTTATTGTAGAGAATCTTCAATGTTACATCTAGTCGCCAATGCTTGTTGTCAGTGTTAGTCGTAAATGCTTGTGATCATCGTCGTCGATGTTAGTCGTCAATCCTTATCGTCATTATACATGAAGGAAATAAAAGCAGAAACAGAGACGTATTCTTGATTACTTGCTTATTCCTACGGCGTCCTCTCAACACTCATACTAAAAAGCATGTTGATGCAGATTTTTTAAAAGAGAAGTTTGTTTAAGGTAAACAATATTGTTTTACGTTAATCGGTAGCATGTTTAACGACATCGGATTTTTGGCGGATATACAACTCGGATATAATCTAATATTTGCGGGTATGTTTAAGTTTATTTACCGTACCCAGGGTACATGTAAGTAAAATTAAGAGTACTTACCGGTACATGTACCGGTAAGTAGTACCCGAGCCGAGAATGATCAATCGAGCCTTAGTAAGTGAGTGATGGTGTATGGGATAACATGCACTGAGGGTGTATATTTTTCACGAACAAGTCAATTGAAGGTGTTAGAGATGCATTGATCCATAAGATTTAAAAGGGTAATTAACCACGGGCTTATTTAAATTAAAATGATGACATTACATTGTACCGGCTGTTTATTGTTGTATACTGTAAGCTTGCAATATTTTAAATAATGTAAACAACTTACCTTGTATTAAGTTGGCACATTGTTGTCAGGTGTAGAAACTTTTTATACTTATTTCTGTTAAGTTGCACTGGCTGAACCAAAAGAATTATGTAGTCGTTTCTAAATAATCACGAAACAACCTACTAATGCATATATGCTTGCCAGTTACTGAGTTTGTGCATTTCCATTCATTATCGGCCTTGGCAAACAGCGTAGAATCAGAGACGCCGTGTGATGTCTGCTATTTCGTTACACTGAAGATTTTCATATCCGCGGGTGTTTTTATGTCAAATGTTATGGTTTTTCAATAGATCGTATACTTATCTACAAAACAGCGAATGAGCATTCACTTTACATCATTTCTGATGATCTTATTTTGTAAATAATTTCTGAGTGTTACTTCCTACGTTGCTATGTCGTCAGCCATTTTGACAATTGGTTGGTTTACTTTCGGTTTCCACTACAAACGAAATTGATTTGCTGCTCGCGTTTATTTTTTGATTAAATAATAAATTATTAAACCCTAATAATGTAATTGTCTCAATATCATTTATATTCAAGATATTATCGGATAAATAGAATACCATTCTAATACCAGTGTGTACTTACATTTATCTCGGAAAGCCTAGCCGTGTAAACCTTTCTTTAACTCGTCGCACTCAATACGTTGAATAACACATAGATTTATGTCATGTTCATTAAAAAACCACAATGTGCACAAAAGACATGCATGTGTACTACCGATTGATATTCAAACACAATTATTACGCCTTTGTTTATCGATTAAACGCCTAACTGAATTAATAACGCGTAACGCCAGTTTCTTTGTTTCGTAGCAAGATGGAAGCTAGCCTAAGCGCTTTTCATGACGTAACGCGCGCGTGCCCTTTCCCATAAAAATATTTAGACGCAAAATACTCGAAAACTTGATTTTTCCCAGGTATAACGCCTACGCCAACAGGTAGATCGCATTCTGGTCCATATACATGTCAAATTTTAGCAAACGTGTTCGGCCAGTTTTCAAGAAACTCAAATCGCGGCTATATGCACCAACTTAACGAAACTTAGCCCCCTTTATCATTCGTTCGAATGAACGTCATCAATGATGACGTCCAATACATCACTCATTCCATACTAGAGTTGCGACACCTTAAGGGTTTCGCGGGATGGAATGAGTGGGGAGATCAAATCAAATTGAAAGCCGATTATTTCGAAAAAAAATTGGGTACGAAACAATTTAGGTACGAAAAAAAAAAATTGGGTACGAACAAATTTGGATACGAAAAACATTTTGGTACGAAAAAAATGGGTTCGGAAAAAAAATTGGGTACGAACAAATTTGGGTACGAAAAACATTTCGGTACGAAAAAAATGGGTACGAAAAAAATTTGGGTACGAAAAAAATTGGTTACGAAAAAAATTTGGGTATGAAAAAAAAATTTGGTTACAAAAACAAATTAAGAGTACGAAAAAATATAGGGAACAAAAAAAATGAAGGTACGAAAACTATTTTGGTATGAAAACATTTAACATTTGTAAAGACATAAAACAAACTAATAAGATTTTATTTCATGTTTGGGTGGTGTCCATTGTGGTATGTCAGGTTAGTGTTGTTTTGTCAAAGCATGAATCAAATTTGATGATAAACAAGAAACAATCGGTGACGGGTGATGCTCCCCAAAGGTTTTTTGGTTACAATATTGCACTATATATTCAGATAAAAGGAAACGTCTTGAGGGGCATAACTTTGGACAAAATAATACAATGGATGGTTAAGTAACTTAAAAATTTCAAAGGGCCATAACTCTCTAAATAAATCATCTAACCCGAACCCACTTATAACATGCGCATCTCCTAGAGGTAGTTAAGCTTCCCATAAAGCTTCATTGTATTCCAGTCAGTAGTTGGGGAGAAATAGCCCGGACAAGAATTGCACGACATAAATATGTACAGTTTATAGAAAATTTTAAAGGGCCATTACTCTGTGAAAAATCAACCGACCATAACCGGCTGATAATATGCACATCTCCTGTTGGTAGTGAAGCTTCCCATGAAGTTTCAGTGAATTCCCATAATAAGTTGCTGAGAAATAGCTCCGACAAGAATTGCACTATATGTTCAATGGAAAATTTCAAAGGGCCATAACCCTATGAAATATCATCAGACGAGAACCGGCTGATAATGTGCACATGTCCTCTTGGTAGTGAAGTTTCCCATAAATTTCATTGAATGCCGGTCATTGGTTGCTGAGAAATAGCCCGGACAAGAATTGCACTTTATGTACAGTTAATGGAAAATTTCAAAGGGCTATACATTGTAACTCTGTGAAAAATCATCCGACCAGAACCGGCTGATAACATGCATGTCTCCTCTTGGTAGTGAAGCTTCCCATTAAGTTTAATTGCATTCCAGTCATTAGTTGCTGAGAAACAGCCCGGACGTGCACGGACGGACAGACGAAGCGGAGATTATATGCTCCCCCTAAAAAATTTGGGGGGGGGGGGAGCATAATAAACAAGTTATGGCAATTTAAAGGTGGTACGCAAACTTTAAAATAGATTTATCAATTATATGCTTATTCTAAGTGAAAAAAAGGCCATAATTGTTACAAAATGCTTGATACAGTTATCTGCTCTTGTTTATACATTGGGGTCATGTTGGTTAATAAGCAAAATAGATGGTGTATGAACGCAATATGTCAAGGGACATAAAAAATATTTGAGGTCATATGCAAACTTTAACATAGATTTATCAATAATATGCATATTCTAAGTGAAAAAGGGCCTAATTCTGTTAAAATGCTTGATACAGTTAATGAGTTGTCTGCTCGTGTTTATAGATTGGGGTTATGTCGGTAATGAAGTATGCAAAATATAAAAGCAATATGTCAATGGACATAGGAAATATATTTGAGGTGGTACGCAAACATTCCAATGCGCACGCCGACGCCGGGTTGAGTAGGATAGCTTGACTATATATATTTCATATATAACAGTCAAGCTAAAATGTAAATATACTATAAACAACAAGCTAACCTCAATCACAACTTTAATGCAATGCTTATAACAATAGAGATACAATGATATGCCAGGGATTGAAACTAACTGTTTACTATTGTGGGCAACCATCTTTAGTATTTTGGTTGCCCAGATAAAGAATAACGAGCCCAGAAATATGAACATGTGAATATTATATATTCTTTTAATAAAATAATAGATAATTAAATACATTTGCTTACAACACATGTTCAATGCATGATGTTTTATTATGAGCCTGAATTGAATCATGTCCTATTCCTAAATAATGAATGTTATTTAACTAGTATTGATCCATGGTGATCAATTGTTTTTCAATTTTTATTGCAGTGAATTGTTTTAAGCTTTAAAAAAAAAGAAGTTTACCAACTTTTGAAATTGAGTTGCCCAGGCCAAAATCTACTTGCCCCGGGCTCACAGTAAACCACTTATTTCCATTCCTGTATGCTCTTCATTTTCTGTTATTCCATCACATTCTCAAAATTAAATTTAAAGCACAATATTTTTTAATAACATTAGTATGAATTACTAACCATTATCACCCAAAAAACAATTTTACAAAGCTGCACCCAAAAAACAATTTTACAAAGCTGTAATCCCGTCGTAGAGATTTAGTTTACTATTATCAGTGTTCTCTTTAAATACCGGCAGCTAGCGATTTTGCCGGTTACATTAACTCTTGATGCCGGCTACTTTTCCCAAATATATCAAGTTAATGTCATAAATGCTTTGGTTTTACTGCATAGTTGCCGGCCATATAACTGGCTACTCAAATTTTTCTGGAAAACACTGAACTATGCATGACAAACACACAAAAATTAAATACATCTTAGATTCATTTTTAAAATAAATTCACACTTCCAGCTTGTCGTCACTAAAATTCAAAGATTCAAATAATTTTCCACGAGATACGTCAACAATTGCGTAATCAAATGAATGAAAAATAAAAGTAAAGAAAGCCGGATTTTACATAAATTTCAGGTTGAAACACAACAAGGTAAAGGTAGTCGGCGAGATATATAGAGAATACTAGGTCGGTGCCGAATAAAGCAAAGTTTATTTTGCGAGGCTTAGAAAATCTGAACCACGAGCCTTGGCGAGTGGTTCAGATTTTCGTGCCGAGCAAGATAAACTTTGCTTTATTCGGCACCGACCTAGTATTCGATTTATCCCATCAATTTTCTTAGTCGTAAATTATTTCTTTAAAGATAGAATAGGAAAATCGAACTAGACGGAAAATCCCAAAGATATTTTAAGCAAACATTGTTTCATTATTTTAATCGTGTCGAGCCTAATACATTACAAAAAGATCAGTAACCAACCTGTTTTTCGTTTATCATACCTCTACGTCCCCGATTTTTAAGAAATAATGAAAAAAAGACACTAAACAACTGCATCTTTAGCGTGAAACAACATGCATTGTGTCGTATGACGTATTTATAATGACGTCACGAGTACGCGCACTTAATATTTGTAAATAATGTTTATTTGCTTTTTGAGTTGCATTATGTGTAAAAACTATATTACATCTTGGTATCAAATTGTTTGTTTTGTTGAATCTGATTCGATTTTACTAAAAATGATTACTTTATAGTTGATTCCGAGTAATATGAACATTCTTCGCCGCGCGTGACAGCTATATTTCAGCACTGCTGAAATAAAGGTAAATTTATTCCACAGTGGTTTATTTCGACAATGCACGTCTGATGATGGGATAAAATAATAATACAGTTAGTAAGGCTCGTACCCTGGGTACGGTAAATATAATAAAACGTACCCGGGAATTTTAACACTACATCGGTTGTTCTCGGTTATTTTGTAAAAATTAATTATGTTTACATTTATGTCAATTTTCTGTTAAATGGCATTTAAACAATGTATTATCAAAACTCATTTTTAAAATCATTAATGTGATTCAATTTAAAATCTTAAATTGTTTAAAGTCGCGTCATTGTATGACGTTGTCAAGTATATTTTCCGCGACGTCGCACGTTCACTTTTTACCGTCATAGATTTTTTTAAAGAAACATTTTTTGGTTTGCGAGGTCCGTTAAATGGGGAACACCATATTTGGTATTTATATTATGTTTTTACAATTAATTCATGCTGTGTAATAAATATTGTATAAGATATTTCGATATTTATTGAAAATGTTTCAAATTGTTATTTATGAAACCTTTTATTCTAATGAGTGTATGCTATCATATTATACTTCGAATAGCAGATCTGTTGTACTATAATCTTATTATTCATTCTTTATTGTTAATTTCATTTATTGTAAAGAATCTTCAATGTTACATCTAGTCGCCAATGCTTGTCGTTAGTGTTAGTTTTCAATGCTTGTTATCATTGTCGTCAATGTTAGTCGTCAATCCTTATCGTCATCATACATGAAGGAAATACATGTGTAAAAGCAGAAACAGAGACGTATTCTTGATTACTTGATTATTCCTACGGCGTCCTTTCAACACTCATACTAAAAAGCATGTTGATGCAGATTTTTTAAAAGAGAAGTTTGTTTAAGGTAAACAATATTGTTTTACGTTTATTGGTAGCATGTTTAATGATATCGGGTTTTGGGCGGATATACAACTCGGATACAATCTAATATTTGCGGGTATGTTTAAGTTTATTTACCGTACCCGGGGTACATGTATCGTGTAAGTACCTGTTATCGAACAGCACCTAATATCGGACGTTTTGTTTTGGTTCTGTATGCACATGCGCAAAAGTGCGCATGACGTCACATTGATAAACAAATGGTCACACATGAAGTCCATGACCTACTTGCCTACTTAGCTTGAAACAAATGCGCCAAAAACAGGTTAAAGGAATGCATTTATTGTTATTTACACCGTTTTGTGTGTTTTTTGCTATTACTTTTTTAATGCATTTATCAAAACGTGCATTTACACACCAAAAATCATATTTCCGTTTGCAATTTTTATTTCAGCAGACGCAGATTTGTTCGCCGAGTCCGGGTCACGTGATAGTCATGTGACTTTGTATATACTGGAGTAGTATTTATGAAGTGTCGGGTAATATATAGGTCATGTTTACATCGGCCGCCATTTTGTTTTGTCTGCTAGAGGTGACAATAATCAGGGAATCATTGTTATGAATTCTTGAAGGTAGTTTGCTGGAAAACTTTACAGATAAATCATTCAATGATTGAACTGTTAGTCATTAGTTAAAACAAAATGTTTTTGTCATTTTAAGTGTTGCAATTTTAAGGTAATTGAACGTAATTTCTTAGGTGTTCGATAACTGGTTCGTCCACCATAAGTAAAGTTAAGAGTACCCGGGGTACATGTACTTGTAAGTAGTACCCGAGCCAAGAATGACCAATCGAGCCTTAGTAAGTGAGTGATGGTGTATGGGATAACATGCACTGAGGGTGTATATTTTTCATGAACAAGTCAATTGAAGGTGTTAGAGATGCATTGATCCATAAGATAAAAAAGGGTAATTAACCACGGGCTTATTAAAATTAAAACGATGACATTACATTGTACCAGCTGTTTATTGTTGTATACTGTAAGCTTGCAATATTTTAAATAATGTAAACAACTTACCTTGTATAAGTTGGCACATTGTTGTCAGGTGTAGAAACTATTATACTTATTTCTGTTAAGTTGCACTGGCTGAACCAAAAGAATTATGTAGTCGTTTCTAAATAATCACGAAACAACCTACTTATGCATATTATCTTGCCAGTTACTGAGTTTGTGCATTTCCATTCATTATATTATCGGCCTTGACAAACAGCGTAGAATCAGATGAGACGCCGTGTGATGTCTGCTGTTTCCATATCCACGGGTGTTTTTATGTCAAATGTTACGGTTTTTCAATAGATCGTATACTTATCTACAAAACAGCGAATTAGCGTTCACTTTACATCATTTTTAATTATGTTATTTTGTTAATACTTTCTCGCTTTTTTTTTCGAACCTGTATTGGCAGCCATTGTTCGACGCCGTCTGCTATTTCGAACGATGAAGATTTCCATATCCACTGGCGTTTTTTTATGTCAAATGTTAGTGTTTTCCAATGGATCGTATACTTATCTACAAAACAGATATGTAGCGTTCACTTAACATCGTTTGTGATGATGTTTTTTTGTAAATACTTTCTAAGCGTTCATTCTGACGAAGCAGCCATTTTGACGGGTGTGAAGAAATACCGAAATTCCCGTAATTACCAAAATCCCCAGGAATCCCCGAGATCCCACGAAATCCCCATTAATATTGATTGTTTATTGAAAAACTGCGTATTTTAATATAGATCGTTGCGAAATACACTGAAATCACTAATGAAACATTGTTTTATCAAAGTTTGATTTCGGGGATTTCGGTAGGAGTTCGGTATATCCACATACCGCATTTTGTAATTCCGGTTTTGTCAAACTTGCGAAACTTTTTCGTGATTTAATCAAAAAACTAGATATTTCCCAGGTATAACGCCTACGCCAACAGGTAGATCGCATTCTTCTCCATATACATGTCAAATTTCAGCAAAAGTTACCGACTAGTTTTCATCACTGGGGCAGTGATTTGCCCCAGCTTAACGGAACTTAGCCCCCTTTATCATTCGTTCGAATGAACGTCATCAATGATGACGTCCAATACATCACTCATTCCATAATATACATATTACATGATAGTAACCATAATACTCGCAGACATGTTTATTTTTTCGAGGCCGTTCGATTAGCTACCTTAAAAAGTAGAACTTCAAATCCCATGACTATAATATTAAAAACGTGAAAAGAGCAAACAACTGCAGTGTGTCGGACATCCCCATCTTAAACACTATCGACTAGCATTAAGCCTTTTTCGGTGTTTACAAAATTCTGTGTATTTTATTGAAACATCATTATAGCTTTGCGTTTAAGATAGTGCTGAATTCATTTTGCAATGCAATCAGCGCTTTGATTTTATATTACGAAATGTACTACGCAGTACATTGTGTGACGTCATTTCGGTGACGAAACACAATGGTTTTATTTACACTCTCTGGAATGAAGGACATGTCGTTGTGTTTTTTATCTGTAAACTATTTGTTTAAAGCATCGAACGAATGCAAAACGTATTTCGGAGTGTGTGTTCATCATGCATAAATGTAAACATAGATAGGAATACAATACAATTGTGTGGTTGAACTAAGTTTCGATAAAGACATGGATTAATAAAGGTAAAAGTGCATATCGTTTCAAATTGTTTGTTATAAACTTTTGATTAAAGTAGTCAACTTATTGTTACAAACATTGGATTAACGATGTCATTTAGGTAAGCGTGACGTTTATACTAATTTTTTTTATAACTCCTGTTAAAGCTGAAATTGAGTCATCAAATTTCGCTACAAAACGGTGTCAGTCGCAATAGATATTTTAATGCGCTACGTGAAATTATAATTACGTTTAATTATTTTGTTTATTTGTTACGCACTTTATGCTGCTAATGATGTGTTGTTCACGGCAAGCCTCGCCGTGTAAACCTTTCTTCAACTCGTCGGACAAATTTAAGTACACGTGATACTTACATTGTATTTTATTTTTTCTGTGTATTTGATGATGGTAACCAAAGATATCACAGAAAATTTAATATACATGAAACTTTTTCAGTTAATGCTATTTTGAGAAGTCCGTCACCACTCTATCGTTTGTTATTGTTTATATCATACTATTTTGCTCCTCTATTTAAACATTTCTCAAAACCGGCTTTCCGTACTTTTATTTTGCATGCAACTGATTGCGCAA
Source organism: Dreissena polymorpha (assembly GCF_020536995.1). Lineage (NCBI taxonomy): Eukaryota > Metazoa > Mollusca > Bivalvia > Myida > Dreissenidae > Dreissena > Dreissena polymorpha. The sequence goes on from NC_068355.1 coordinate 172,619,034, forward strand.
TTTATGACGTATGTTGTGTGACGTAATTTATTTGTCAAAACAAACAATTTTAAGTTAAATTTTCTGGATGTTTTTAACAGTTATTTATTTGTTTAAAGCATCGAACGAATGCAAAAACGTATTTCGGATTGTGTGTTTATCATACATAATTGTAATTGTTATATAATATTGGATTATTGTCGTCATTAAGGTAAGCGTGTTGTTTATACTAAATTGATTTGCTGCTCACGTTTATTTATTGATTCAATAATTAAACCCTACATTAATAATGTATTTGTCTCATGATTATCATGTTTATTAAAGATATTATCGGATAAATAGAATACCATGTTAATACCAGTGTGTACTTACATTTATCCGACACGTCTCGGAAAGCCTCGCCGTGTAAACCTTTCTTCAACTCGTCGCACCCAATAACATAGATTTATGTCATGAATATCTAAACAATCACACTCGATCTGCACAAAAGACATGCATGTGTACTTCGTATTGATATTCAAACACAATTATTACGTCGTTGTTTATATATTTAACGCCTAACTGTATATATATTGAATTAATAACGCGTAACTTAGTTTCTTTGTTTCTTAACAAGATGGAAGCTAGCCTAAGCGCTTTTCATGACGTTACGTCACAATGTTTATCTACGCGCGTTGTGTTTCCCATAAAAAATATTTAAACGCAAAATACTCGAAAACTTGATTTTTCCCAGGTATAACGCCTACGCCAACAGGTAGATCGCATTCTGGTTCATATACATGTCAAATTTCAGCAAACGTGTTCGGCCAGTTTTCAAGACTCCCAAATCGCAGTGATTCTCGCCAGCTTAACGAAACTTAGCCCCCTTTATCATTCGTTCGAATGAACGTCATCAATGATGACGTCCAATACATCACTCATTCCATACTAGAGTTGCGACACCTTAAGGGTTTCGCGTGATGGAATGAGTGGAGAGATGAAATCAAATTGAAAATCGATTATTTCTAAAAAAAAATGGTACGAAAAAATATGTGGGTAGGAAAAAAAGACAAATTTGGGTACGAAAACAAATTTGAGTACGATAAAAAGGGTACAAACAAAATAAGGGAACGAAAAAACTATTTTGGTACGAAAAAAATGGGTACAAATAAAAAATAAGGTACGAAAAAATTTGTGTACGAAAAAAAAATGAGTACGAACAAATGGGTACGAAGAAATTTGGGTACGAACAAATTTGTGTACGAAAAAATTGGGTACAAAAAAATGTGGGTACGAAAAAAAAATTGGTTATGAAAAAAAATTAGGGTACGAAAAACTATTTGGGTACGAAAAAAAAGGTTCAAATAAAAATTTGGGTACAAAAAAAATTGGGAACAAAACGAATTTGGGTACGAAAAAAATTTGAGTACGAACAAATGGGTTCAAAGAAATTTGGGTTCGAACAAATTTGTGTAAAAAAAAAATTGGGTACGAAAAAAAATTTGGTTATGAAAACCTATAGGGAACGAAAAAATTAGGGTACAAAAAACTTTTGGGTACGAAAAAAAAAGGGTACATATATAAATTTGGGTACAAAAAAAATTGGGTACGAAACAAATTTGTGCACCGACGGACAGACGAAGCGGCGACTATATGCTCCCCCTAAAAAATTTGGGGGGGAGCATAATAAACAAGTTATGGCAATTTAAAGGTGGTACGCAAACTTAATAATAGATTTATCAATTATATGCTTATTCTAAGTGAAAAAAGGCCATAATTGTTACAAAATGCTTGATACAGTTATCTGCTCTTGTTTATACATTGGGGTCATGTTGGTTAATAAGCAAAATACATGGTGTATGAACGCAATATGTCAAGTGACATAAAAAATATTTGAGGTCATATGCAAACTTTAACATAGATTTATCAATAATATGCATATTATTCTAAGTGAAAAAGGGCCTAATTCTGTTAAAATGCTTGATACAGTAAATGAGTTGTCTGCTCTTGTTTATAGATTGGGGTTATGTCGGTAATGAAGTATGCAAAATATAAAAGCAATATGTCAATGGACATAGGAAATATATTTGAGGTGGTACGCAAACATTCCAATGCGCACGCCGACGCCGGGTTGAGTAGGATAGCTCGACTATATATATTTCATATATAACAGTCAAGCTAAAATGTAAATATACCATAAACAACAGGCTAACCTCAATCACAACTTTAATGCAATGCTTATAACAATAGAGATACAATGATATGCCAGGGATTGAAACTAACTGTTTACTATTGTGGGCAACCATCTTTAGTATTTTGGTTGCCCAGATAAAGAATAACGAGCCCAGAAATATGAACATGTGAATATTATACATTCTTTTAATAAAATAATAGATAATTAAATACATTTGCTGACAACACATGTTCAATGCATGATGTTTTATTATGAGCCTGAATTGAATCATGTCCTATTCCTAAATAATGAATGTTATTTAACTAGTATTGATCCATGGTGATCAATTGTTTTTCAATTTTTATTGCAGTGAATTGTTTTAAGCTTTAAAAAAAAGAAGTTTACCAACTTTTGAAATTGAGTTGCCCAGGCCAAAATCTACTTGCCCCGGGTTCACGGTAAACCACTTATTTCCATCCCTGTATGCTCTTCATTTTCTGTTCTTCCATCCCATTCTCAAAATTAAATTTAAAGCCGATATTTTTTAATAACATTAGTATGAATTACTAACCATTATCACCCAAAAAACAATTTTACAAAGCTGTAATCCCGTCGTAGAGATTTAGTTTACTATTATCAGTGTTCTCTTTAAATACCGGCTGCTAGCGATCTTGCCGGTTACATAAACTCTTGATGCCGGCTACTTTTCCCAAATATATCAAGTAAATGTCACAAATGCTTTGGTTTTACTGCATAGTTGCCGGCCATATAACTGGCTACTCAAATTTTTCTGGAAAACACTGAACTATGCATGACAAACACACAAAAATTAAATACATCTTAGATTCATTGTAAAAAATAAATTGACACTTCCAGCTTGTCGTCACTAAAATCCAAAGATTCAAATAATTTTCCACAAGATACGTCAACAATTGCGTAATCAAATGAATGAAAAATAAAAGTAAAGAAAGCCGGATTTTACATAAATTTCAGGTTGAAACACAACAAGGTAAAGGTAGTCGGTGAGATATAATAATAATACAGATAGTAAGGCTCGTACCCTGGGTACGGTAAATATACTAAAACATACCCGGGAATTTTAACACTAAATCGGTTGTTGTCGGCTATTTTGTAAAAATTAATTATGTTTACATTTATGTCAATTTTCTGTTAAATGGCATTTATACAATGTATTATCAAAACTCATTTTTACAATCATTAATGTGATTCAATTTAAAATCTTAAATTGTTTAAAGTCGCGTCATTGTATGACGTTGTCAAGTATATTTTCCGCGATGTCGCACGTTCACTTTTTACCGTCATAGATTTTTTTTAAGAAACATTTTTTGGTTTGCGAGGTCCGTTAAATGGGGAACACCATATTTGGTATTTATATTATGTTTTAACAAATAATTCATGCTGTGTAATAAATATTGTATAAGATATTTCGATATTTATTGAAAATGTTTCAAATTGTTATTTATGAAACCTTTTATTCTAATGAGTGTATGCTATCATATTATACTTTGAAAAGCATATCTGTTGTACTATAATCTTATGTTTCATTTTTTATTGTTAATTTCATGTATTGTAGAGAATCGTCAATGTTACATCTAGTCGCCAATGCTTGTCGTCAGTGTTAGTCGTAAATGCTTGTGATCATTGTCGTCAATGTTATTCGTCAATCCTTATCGTCATTATACATGAAGGAAATAAAAGCAGAAACAGAGACGTATTCTTGATTACTTGCTTATTCCTACGGCGCCCTCTCAACACTCATACTAAAAAGCATGTTGATGCAGATTTTTTAAAAGAGAAGTTTGTTTAAGGTTAACAATATTGTTTTACGTTAATCGGTAGCATGTTTAACGACATCAGATTTTGGGCGGATATACAACTCGGATACAATCTAATATTTGCGGGTATGTTTAAGTTTATTTACCGTACCTGGGGTACATGTAAGTAAAGTTAAGAGTACCCGGGGTATATGTACCGGTAAGTAGTACCTGAGCCGAGAATGACCAATTGAGCCTTAGTAAGTGAGTGATGGTGTATGGGATAACATGCACTGAGGGTGTATATTTTTCATGAACAAGTCAATTGAAGGTGTTAGAGATGCATTGATCCATAACATTAAAAAGGGTAATTAACCACGGGCTTATTAAAATTAAAACGATGACATTACATTGTACCAGGTGTTTATTGTTGTATACTGTAAGCTTGCAATATTTTAAATAATGTAAACAACTTACCTTGTATTAAGTTGGCACATTGTTGTCAGGTGTAGAAACTTTTTATACTTATTTCTGTTTAGTTGCACTGGCTGAACCAAAAGAATTATGTAGTCGTTTCTGAATAATCACGAAACAACCTACTAATGCATATATGCTTGCCAGTTACTGAGTTTGTGCATTTCCATTCATTATATTATCGGCCTTCGCAAACAGCGTAGACCCAGATGAGACGTACGCCGTGTGATGTCTGCTATTTCGTTACGCTGAAGATTTCCATATCCACGGGTGTTTTTGTGTCAAATGTTATGGATTTTCAATAGATCGTATACTTATCTACAAAACAGCGAATTAGCGTTCACTTTACATCATTTCTGATGATCTTATTATGTAAATAATTTATGAGTGTTTATTTCTACGTTGCTATGTCGTCAGCCATTTTGACGGTTGGATTGTTTACTTTCGGTTTCCACTACAAACGAAATCAATTGATTTGCTGTTCGCGTTTATTTATTGATTAGATAATAAATTATTAAACCCTAATAATGTAATTGTCTCAATATCATTTATATTCAAGATATTATCGGACAAATAGAATACCATTCTAATACCAGTGTTTACTTACATCTATCTCGGAAAGCCTAGCCGTGTAACCTTTCCTCAACTCGTCGCACACAATACGTTGAATAACACATTGATTTATGTCATGTTCATTAAAAAACCACAATGTGCACAAAAGACATGCATGTGTACTACCGATTGATATTCAAACACAATTATTACGTCTTTGTTTATCGATTAAACGCCTAACTGAATTAATAACGCGTAACTTGGTTTCTTTGTTTATTAACAAGATGGAAGCTAGCCTAAGCGCTTTTCATGACGTCATGCGCGCGTGCCGTTTCCCATAAAAATATTTCAACACAAAATACTCGAAAACTTGATTTTTCCCAGGTTTAAAGCCTACGCCAACAGGTAGATCGCATTCTTTTCCATACTCATGTCAAATTTAAGCAAAAGTAACCGATCAGTTTTCAAGCGCCACAAATCGCAGTGATTCTCGCCAGCTTAACGAAACTTAGCCCCCTTTATCATTCGTTCGAATGAACGTCATCAATGATGACGTCCAATACATCACTCATTCCATATAGACTTGCGACACCTTAAGGGTTTCGCGGGATGGAATGAGTGGGGAGATCATATTTTACAATTTTCAGCTTCCGGACGCAAGGACCCTCTGGACGTGAAACACCAGCTTTCCAACACTATATGATTCCAGTTCCAAAGCACATATTGCATTAGTTCAAGGAGAAGAACATAAAACGGCATATACACAAATCTCTGGAAAACAAACAGTGCTAAAAATATTTTAAGTAGTCATTTACTATTTAATTGATTATGTCCTCTGATTGTTGCATTTTTAATTTAAATATGTGTTCCTATATGCATTTATTGTTGTATTGACTTAAAAAACTAAAATGGATGCCCATTCTTAGTTTGCTGTCTTAGTCTACCCTAAAATTATACATGTTTTTTTGCATAATTGAATTATCAAAAACTGCATACTTTTAAAGGCATTGTCAGAGTTAATTGGTTAAGTTATAGACAAAGTAAAGCAAATATATTCATTTTTCTTAAAATGAATCATCCTCTGAAGCCCCCACTGGGATTCAAACCCAGATCTCTTTCCTCTGGGAAGGAAAGTATTCTATCTTGAAATACAAGGGCAAGTAAGAGGACAATTTGCAATTTTAAACCTGTAAACATATAAACTTAATTTTTCACATGACCTTAGAAACAAAACAGACATCTCTGAATCTGAAATACATTACAGTTACAATTCAGGTTTTTAGTATTGTGCATTGTACATGAATGTTTAAGTATTGTATTTATCCTTGGTACACCGAACTGCCTAAAGATGCGTAAAATACCAGTTTTCAAATCTGAAAATATCCCATGTGTTTGTTTTACTCTGTAAGTATCCCTATTTTATTTCAATAAAGCAGTTTTTCCTTCTCCTGAAAATTTAACTAAATGTCAGTTATGCTACTTTTTACATTCAGCAAATGACATGTGTCAGTAATGTCAATTTTGAAAATATGGTAAAAACATTATTTTTACCAAAAAGGTAGACTTAATATTATTAAACATTTGATGTATGTCACCTTAATAAAAAACACAAAAATGGGAACGAAATAAAATGTATAAAAATGTCATTTACATGACTTATAACATTAAGTAGACGATATAGCTTTGATACTTAAGGATAAGAGTAGACCTTAACACAAATAGGATAAGAGTAGACCTGAACACAAAATTTACCCAAATTTTCAATTTTCTAACTATAAAAGGGGGCATTATTCTGTCAAAAAACAGAAAAAATGGGTACGAAAAAATGTGTGTAAAAAAACAATTGGGTAAGAAAAAATTATGCCGAAAACAATATATGCTACAATAGAGGCTTGGGGTCTTGAACACCAAAACGGCTTGGATTTTAATTATGCTGAAATAACTCGGGGTCATGACCACCAAACTGGCTTAGAATTAAATTATGCTGAAATAGCTCAGGATCTTGACCACCAACCTGACTTGGATTTTTATTATGCTGAAAAAGCTAGGGGTCTTGATCACCAAACTGGCTTGGATTTTAATAATGCTGAAATAGCTCGGGATCTTTACCACCAAACTGGCTTGGATTTGAATTATGCTCATAGTTTGGGTTCTTGACCACCACACTGGCTTGCATTTTAATTATTCTGAAATAGCTCAGGATCTTGACCACCAAACTGGCTTGGATTTTAATTATGCCAAAATAGTTCAGGATCTTTACCACCAAACTGGCTTGGATTTTAAATATGCGGAAATAGCTCGAGGTCTCGGCGATGAAACTGGCTATGGTTTAAATTATGCTGAAAAAGCTCGGGTTCTTGACCACCAAACTGGCCTTGATTTTAATTATACCGAATTATACCTGACTTTGATTTTAAATATGCTGAAATAGCTCAGGGTCTCCCCCACGAAACTGGCTAGGATTTTAATTATGCTGAAAAAGCTTGGGGTCTTGACCACCAAACTGGCCTGGATTTTAATTATACCGAAAAAGTTCAGGATCTTGAACACTAAACTGACTTGGATTTTTATTATGCTAAAAAAGCTCGGGGTCTTGACCACCAAACTGGCTTGGATTTTAATTATACCGAAATAGTCCAGGATCTTGACCACTAAACTGACTTGGATTTTAATTATGCTGAAATAGCTCGGGTCTCTGCCACCAAACTGGCCTGGATTTTAATTATGGTGAGAAAGCTCGGGTCTTGACCACAAAAATGGCTTGGATTTTAATTATGCTGAAATAGCTTGGGATCTTTACCACCAAAGTGGGCGGGGCCCTGGGGTGGGTAATGTGAACATGGATGGTCAAGATAGACTGTGTTGTCATAAGAAATCTTCAGTATTAATTTGAGGTCAATTGCTGAAAAATGTTGCGGCAGAGGCCGACGCGTATTCCCACGCCGCATGTTTGACCCAGGGGGCGCCCCAAGGGTTGGTAATGCGGCCATGCATGGTTGAGATTGATCGTATTGTCATAAGAGATTTTGAGTGCTTGACAGGTTACTGTAAGCCATCATGGAGAGCGGGGGGTTTATGTGGGTTGGTGGTAATTTAAAAGGTGAACTTTCAAAAATAATTATAAAAAAAAAATTTGGGGGGGATTCTGGGGTGGGCATGGGGGATAGTTTGGGTGCAGTGCATTGTGGTATGTCAGGTAAGTGTTGCTTTGTCAAAGTATGAATCAATTGTGATCATAAATAAAGAAGTTATGGCAATTTAAGCAAAATGTTCAATTATCTAAGTATAAAAGGGGCAATAATTCTGTCAAATGCTTGATACATTTGTCTGTTCTTGTTTATAGATTGGGATCATGTTGGTAAAGAAGCATGCAAAATATGAAAGCAATATGTCAAAGGACATAGAACATATTTGAGGTGGTATGCAAATTTAAACATAGATTTATCAATTATATATGCATATTCGAAGTATAAAAGGGCAATAATTCTGTCAAAATGCTTGATACAGTTGTCTGCTCTTGTTTATAGATTGGGATCATGTTGGTTATGAAGTATGCAAAATATGAAAGCAATATGTCAAAGGACAAAGAAAATATTTGAGGTGGTATGCAAACTTTAACATAGATTTATCAATAATATGCATATTCTAGGTATAAAAGGGGCAATAATTCCGTCAAAATGCTTGACACAGTTGTCTGCTCTTGTTTATAGATTAGGGTCATGTTGGTAAAGAAGTACATGTATGAACTAGTGACCTCAAAATCAATAGGGGTCATCTGCGAGTCATGATCAATGTACCTATCAAGTTTCATGATCCTAGGCATAAGCGTTATTGAATTATCATCCGGAAACCATTTTACTATTTCGGGTTACCGTGACCTTAATCTTTGACCTAGTGACCTGAAAATCTATAGGGGTCATCTGCGAGTCATGATCAATCTACCTTTCAAGTTTCATGATCCTAGGCATAAGCGTTCTTGAATTATCATCCGGAAACCATTTTACTATTTCGGGTCACAGTGACCTTGACCTTCGACCTAGTGACCTATAAATCAATAGGGGTCATCTGCGAGTCATGATCAATGTACCTATGAAGTTTCATGATCCTAGGCCTAAGCGTTCTTGAGTTATCATCCGGAAACCACCTGGTGGACGGACCGACCAACCGACAGACCGACATGTGCAGGGTTCGCCAAAACTTGAAAAATCTGTCAGTCATTCGGACTGACAGACTTGAAATTTTTGTCAGTCCGAATCAGTTTCTGTCAGTCCCACTGTCCGACTAAACTATAACAGCAAAACACTACAAAAGAGAGTACCTTTTTAGTGTTTATAGGTTTTGATCACATTAAAATACAATAAAAACATGTCCGAAGTCGATATAATTAAACAATTATTATATTAATAATAAACCACATATAAACCAAAGGTATTCTTTTTCGACTTCTTTTTGTCAAACTGTTTTTTAGCCTGCACAGCTCTACAGATCCGTGTTCTTGAAAAGTTAGGGTGACATCCAATCAAGTTTGACTTAATCTCACACACCCATTCACACTCATTGGATGACTTCAATTTCTGTTAATTAGCCGATTTCACAAGTTCTAAAACAACACCTATTTTCTCTTAGCTGACGTGGTAGTCCAAATTTTTGACGCTCTTAAATATTAAGCTACTTTTTATATGGGTAATAGTTTCAAAGAATTTAGCCCATATAAAAAGTATCTCTAGATTCTTTGCGCGTCTTATAAATAAGACTAGCTGAGGTGGTTGATTTCCAGGTTCAATTAAATGAATGTCTTTCACACCTATTTCTTGATAGAAAGGCCCATGAAAATTACCACCATCTATTCTTGTTGTCTGAAATAACACAAAACATATTGCTACAAACTATCAACAACAAATCAAAACATAAATATCCCTATGTCCGAATTTAAAATATCAGAAATATAGTACATCGGGTGAATAATCTAATTTTGATTTCAGAAATTGTTGGTGTGTAAATTAAAATATATCCTTTCCAGAACAATATAATAATGAAACTATTTAACAGAAATGCTCACAATTGCCTGTTGAAACAAGTTTTCATGCGGTTTTTGTTGTGGAGAAATTAAATGGAACAAATAAAATGGCGGACGCACTCGGTTGCTTTTTTTAACAAAGACCGTTGATTTTGAACTCCCATGTGATAGTCAATTCTAATCCAACTTTAAACATCAAAACATCAAAATGAAGGTAAGAAAAAAAGGATTTTGACAGAAGTTGAACAAAAAGCATTTACCTTCTATTTATCCAATAGCATATTATACACTTTGAGTGATCTTTTTGAAACCATTTTTCATCCGATTGTGTCGGTCAGTCGGACCGATTATCTTAAATCACTTGTCGGTCCTTAGAAAAATTTGCCGGTCAGGTCCGGCGGACCGACGGTTTTGGCGAACCCTGATGTGCAAAGCAATATACCCCCTCTTCTTCGAAGGGGGGGGGGGGGCATAAAAAAAATATATAAATAATTTGTTAAAGTAAAAAGAAAATAATTGGGGTAGTACACAAACGTTAACATGTTCACGCTAACGGTAACGCCGACGTGATCAGGATAGCTCCATTATATATATTTCATATATAATAGTCGAGCTAAAAATGAGTGAAAATCTCTGACCCGTCCCCACCCCAACCCCTATAACTTTTGACCCAGGGGTCAGATCAAAATTCCAAATAGTGCAGGGTCGCACATAATGCTCATAGCTACCATGTGTTTAAGTTTCAAGGTTCTAGTGCTTATGGTGTAAGAGATAGTGGCTAAGACAGACGGACAGACTGATGGTGGAGATAACCACAATGAACCTGTTAACAGCCAACTAACGCTGCCAACAAAGCACAAGCTTTACGTGTCAGGATGTGGCACTATCTATACAAACTGCATAAGAAATAACAAGACGCTTAGGGTTTGAGGGACAACAAACCTGATTATGAGTCTTCCACACCTTAAGCATCTTAACCCTTTGCATGCTGGGAAATTTGTCATCTGCTAAAATGTCGTCTGCTGAATTTCTAAAATTAGCATTTTCTTCGATTTTTTTTCAAAGAATACTATCAGAATAGCAAACAGTTTGGATCCTGATGAGACGCCACGTTCTGTGGCGTCTCATCTGGATCCAAACTGTTTTCAAAGGCCTTTAAAATTCGGTTCCCGCACTGAAAGGGTTAAATATACTTATTTGCTTGTGTACATGTTCCTGATAATAAATTATTATTATTACCTGTTTTGGCATCAACAAGCTTTATCAATTGGCCCTCAAATTTTGCACATAAACGCTACACGATCAACCAATATGCCTTTTCATTTCAAGTTGGAAAGCAATATAGCCCTTATTCGGCCATAATAGGGTGGAGGATCGATTTAAAATACAACTATTCCAGATACAAAAATATTAATTCATTTATTTAATGCACTTATTTTCTTCTCTTTTGCTACGAAATGACCAGTCATATTTTGCACTAGCAGATGATATTTCTTTTTTTACATATGAAAGGTAAAAAGAAATTCAAGCAGCATTTTATAATATAATTTTAAAAATGCACTAAATCATGCACTTAAAAACAATATTATTGTGATTCTGTTATTTATAATCATATTAATAATGCCTCATTTTTCTCCATTTTATGGTTTACTTTCTATTTTTTCCAATTTTATGGTTTATCTTGCTTATTTTCTGAATTCAAAAGGCACTGGCTTAAAAAAACTGTCTATGCATGTAACTGTATATTGAAATCTCATTATGAGTGATTATAAATGCATGATAAAATTCTAACATGTTATGTTATAGATAAATCTATATTGTTTGTATTTTTCCTAAACATTATTAGCCACCGTTGTGGTCAAACATATTTTTTTTGTTTTATTAATGACGTTGTTTCACAGATTACTGTAACAGAGCTACAGATTAGGTGCGCATTTGTGTAAATACCCAATGTAAAATTGCCGATTACGCATAGAAAAATAAAACCATGCGTTCCGAAACCCAATTGAAATTGTCGATTACGCATATCATATTTTTCCTTTGCATAACGAGTAAATCTGTCCCGGAAATACCCTGGTCCGAAATACCCGGATTCTTTCCGCTTTGTCCAAGCGCTTTCAGTATACGTGTTATTGTTGTGAAAATGTAGATGTTAATGTTATACTTGTTATGTACAAACTGACTTAAAATAAAATTTGTATTTGTATATTTGTATACCATGTGCTCAAGTGTTTTCAAATTCAGAATGACATTTCCCGGTATTTTAGAATATTCTGGCTTGTTTTGTTAACAAATTGTAGTGTAAATACAAACTCAAAGTAAATATTTAAAACTACCCGATTCACACTGAAATCAGTTTTATAATCCACCAGACATATGTTGTTAATCACAAATAATAGATTTCAGAAAACAAAGGTAATGTTTACAATATCAGCAAAAGATGTCAAGGATGATCCGACAGTATCCAAATGAAAACTAGTCTTGGACAAAGCGACAATGGCTTCAAAATTGTGAATTTCAGACTGATGAGAGTTATTTTCATCTATTGTTAGATGCATTTGAAACATTTAAACCTTAAAATATTCCTCGATGCAGTAATTTATATTCATCCACCAATATATGTAGAAATGTATCCAAGAAAATGAGTATTCTTTGATTTATAGCGTGACATAAATATGTTACGACTCTGGTTGACTTTCGATACAGAGTTGGCTTCAGAGAACAGGTATGTTAATACCATATAAATTGTACGCTGAAGTTTCTTTAGCTAATATTTTTCTAATGTTGACAGACCATTCACATTGCTGGGGTTTGTTGATTTAAAGACTTATTATCATCACGGGCAGAAAAACATTATAGACATTAAACAGCGCGTCATTAAGTAGACAACAGCTGCACAACTGTATGGTAAAAGGTAAATATGTATCTTAATAATTATGTTGACAACTAGCTTACGTAGCAACGTCCGAAAATATGAAATATCCGACATGTATTTCAATATTTAAAATTCAAGATATAATGACGACTGAACTGTTTTACTTTAAGGAAAAAACGGTAAAACTATGTTGAAAATGAAACACAACAAACTAAATACTTATCTGTTACGGCTTAACGACTAATTATCCCAATATAACACTGTCATTGAATCGCACATTTCAATTATAATTATTCCCCTTGAAAGTTAATGCATATGATAACGAATTCATCAAACGTTATCAAACATTAGTAATTTGAATTGCATCGGATTCGCACAATATTATGTGGATGTAAATCCGATCCGGTTGTTGTTTATGTGTCAAGCTCATTTCGTCAGTGACTGAGTGAGATATAATAAATTTCTTCCGTAGTAAAATCTACTGTAAAGTACACAATGATACTTACGTAATTCTGTCGTATCCGTCTGAATAAACATCCGCTGCACAAAATATAGACATTTGTATTAATGATAATTAAACACAATCATATTTTCTGTGTTTATTGAATTAATAACACTGAGTTTCTTTGTCGCGTTACAAGATGGCGGATGTCTAACGCTGTTTGTGAAGTGACGTCACAATGTTTATCTGTGCGCGTGCCCTTTCCCATAAAAGTATTTAAACACAAAATACTCGAAAACTTGATTTTTGCCAGGTATAACGCCTACGCCAACAGGTAGATCGCATTCTTGTCCATATACATGTCAAAATTTCAGCAAACGTGCTGGGCCAGTTTTCAAGAAACTCAAATCGCGGCTATATGCCTCAACTTAACGAAACTTAGCCCCCTTTATCATTCGTTCGAATGAACGTCATCAATGATGACGTCCAATACATCACTCATTCCATACTAGAGTTGCGACACCTTAAGGGTTTCGCGGGATGGAATGAGTGGGAACTAAAAAAATGTGGGTTCGAAAATTTTGGGTAAGAAAATGTGGGAACACAAATTTTGGGTACTAAACAAATGTGGGTACGAACATTTTGGTTACGAAAAAAAATGTGGGTTCGAAAATTGTGGGTACAATGGGTCAATGTTAAGGTTTTAGCATGGCGGACGCCGGACGGCGAAAAGACACGATACGACACGATGAGCTGGCTATGACAATACCTCAGGTATTCTCCGAAAACAGCCGAGCGCATATGCATAAGTCAGTGAGTAATACTCAACAAGACTATTGTCAAGCAAATTTGTCCCCTACCGGCTCCACCATTGTCAGAATTTATTTTATTTTTTTATTTATTGCCATAGAAACCAGAATTTTTGACGTAGGAACAAAATGAAATCACGTGCATAATGTCCTTATTGCCATCTATCCATGTTTCAAGTTTCATGAAAAAATATTAAGAACTTTTAAAGTTATCGCAGGATTCAGAAAAGTGTGACAGACTGACTGACTGACTGACGGACACACAGAGCACAAACCATAAATCCCCTCCGGTGAAACCGGTAGTGGACTAATAAAAGCTAGGCACGGCGTATAAAATCAGAACCACTGGGTCGAATCTGCTGAAACTTGGCCACATTATAGATTATAGTCCAAACAAGCTACAGAATGAGCGTTTTTGGACCTGACAGCGTAAAACATTAATTAATAATGGACTGCACAAAATGGGTCATTTTGTACAAAAAATGTAAACTTTGAGTGGCATTTAATGACCTTTAGACATCAGAAAGTTGCAAATTTTTAATATTCTGCACACTTCGACTTGTTTTTTTTACAAATTTAGAAGCATTTATGCTTGGGATGTATATAAACCCTGTTATTCAGTGTCAAATTTGGCAAAAAATCACAATACAATCCCAAAAATGGCTAAGCAGCAATGCCCCTTTAACATTATTCCTTATATTTAATTGTATTGTTTAAAAAGATAACTGTGTATATTTAATCATAATGGCTCTGTATATCACACATGATAGGGCACTGCTGGGGCTTGAACCCAGAACTCATCTCACATTGTAAGATGCGTTTTTCAATTAAACTACAATGTCTGTATCTTGTGAAGTGGAGCCAACATACACCCACATACCGGTAAGTGAAAAAATCATTCTGTCCATATATTTGTACTGGGCGTTAGTGAAAGTCTTTTTCCAGGTTTTCCCTGATTTCCAGGTTGGCTGGAAACCATGTTTAACTATGATAAAATGTTCTTTAGATGCCATGTGTATTAATATATAGGTCTATTTTTCTGAGATATTAATGAAAATGCCTTTGGGTATGTGGCGAATATTAAAAAAATCTGCAACTTGATATATGGTGCTAACACGGTAAAATTGTATGAGCCCAAATTATAATAGATGAATGCGTATTATGCTTCTCTGCTTATACTATGACGACATGTTCATACAATGTCATTTTTATTAATATACATGTATATGCCAAATTTAATGAAAAAGACTTGAAAATGTGTGTCGCAAGATCAGGGTTGGCATATTGACCGGTCAATTGAGTATTGACCGGGTCGGCGGTCAATACCCGGTTAAAACCGGTCATTACTGGTCAATACCGGTCATTACTGGTCGATTGAAAATTGTAGCATGTAAACATCACTAAGGAGCTATTTTATATTAAATAAATAATTATTCTGTAATTGATAAACTTTGTTTGAGTCATTTATTGTAAAAAAAATCTTTAAAGTTGTAAAAAATTAAATCTTTATCATTTATGGAAATGGCCTC